>NW_024100729.1:0-263438 GCF_016161935.1 Mauremys reevesii
TAAGCGGAGGAGAGAGCTGTCCCGTCTGTGCAGTTAACCCATCTCCCCGAGAGGTGGTAGCTATGTCAGCGGGGGGAAGTTATGTTGGTGGGTGTGCAAGCTGTGGTGTCTACATGTGTATATAAAGTTTAATCAAACCCCATTTTTTAAACCCCTGTGGTCTGGGAATAGAAAAGGAGCTCTCTGAGGCAGAGCCCGTCCTTCAAAATCCTTAAGATCACAGACTTGCCTATGCAAATGTCAGGGGGGTATAGCTCAGTGGTAGAGTGTTTGACTGCAGATCAAGTGGTCCTTGGTTCAAATCCAAGTGCCCCCTTACAAGCCTGTCTTTTCAATAAAAATAATTCCATTTCTAGTATGCTCAGGAGCTCTACTATATAGGGATTCCTGAAATGAATGGACACACTTACTGTTTTCCTGTGCAAATGCATAAACACCTAGCAAACGTCCCCCAGCAGAAATCACTTTCAATCCTCTAAGTGTCTTGGTTTGTTTTCATCAATTAAACAAAGACACATGAAGAGACAGGTCCTTGGCCTCCATGGGCTACAATGTGCAGAAGGACAAGAACCACATCCACGTGGGAGGCATGGACTAGTCTGTATTACATTTGGTAAGTAAGTTGCCATTGGGACTGAAAACTCTACTGGGGGTGGACAGGAGCCTGTTACAAAACTAAAATAACCAAGATTTACCAAACTCCCTGTTACACATTCAATCCTCTGTTTGTGCACACGGCATCAACTGGGGCTCTAATAACTGGTAACCTTCCTTTAGCACTGATCGTTGTTCTGTGTAACTTTCAGATGCATTCGAATGGCAGCTGTTCAGAGGTCATGTGCTGCTAGTTCATGAGCAGCAGCAGAGTCTCTGTACGTTACCAACCGTAGAGCTGGGTGTGTCTGCATCCAAGTAACTGCAGAGTCAGTGTAGTACCAGACAGTTAATTGCACAGTCTCACTTTCTGGTCTCATTGATCATTTGGGTAGAAACAGCAACGGTTTGGTGGGTTTTGTTTGTTTTTTCCCCCTTCGTTTTCTCCTAAGGAATGTGTGATCTTGAGCATGTTAGTTTCAGTTCCCTGTGGGTCAGGAAAATTCCATCTCCTTGAACTAGCTGGGAAGTGACCTGTTTGTATCACCTAGAATAAAGGAGCTTTTGTAAAGCAGTTTCATCTTTAAATACGCAGGATAAAAATAGTAAACAGTAAATTCCACAGCCAGACACCAGGCCAGGATCAAGTCATCCCACATAAAAGAACCATGTTGTGGTACATACTGGCCCCATCATGTGGCCATGGCCTTTCCCTCCTCCTCCAGAGTCAGAATGTGATCAGCTCCCACTGAGGGGGAGCAACACCCCTGCCTTGGTCTCTGTGCCAGAGCTCCTATCAGCTCAGTGTCCTTCCTGCAAGAGTCGGCTGCTGAGAGGGTTGCAATGGGGTAAATGAAGGCAGAGGAGGATTGTTCCTGATGGGTTTTCCATTGTGTGTCTCTGTGATCCTGCTGGAGGAAGCATCATTTGAGTTTGTCTCAGTGGCTTGGGTTGGGCTGAGGTTGTGACCCTGAGCACAGGGGTTCTCTGCTCTTAGCCCCTCAGGGAATGGACAATGGAGCAGCTTCAGAAATTGGATAGAAAGTAGCCTAAGAAAGTGTAACATAAGTGAGAGGAAAAACAACATAATTACCTCCCTGGTGGTCTAGTGGTTAGGATTTTGTACTTTCATTGCCAAGGTCTGGGTTCAATTCCCAATCAGGGAAAAATGACTTTAAACCAAAACTGCTTTAGTATTTCTTCACTTACAATATAAACAAATCCATGATATTTTCCTGATTCCCCCCATCTTCCCAGTGTCTCTATGGCAGGGCTGGTTCCAGGCACCAGCACAGCAAGCAGGTCCCTGGGGTGGTCAATGGAAAGGGGAGGTTTCAGTGGCAATTCGTCCCTCTCAGAGGGAAGGACTTGAGGCCAAAAGCAGCAGAGGTAGAGCTGCAGTTGATTGCAGCTTTTTTTTTTCCACTTGGGGTGGCAAAAACGCTGGATCTGGCCCTGCTCCAGGGAAGACAATTTGTTAAATCCCAGATGAGTGCAGTTCTATCAGTTCTCAGCCTGAGTCCTTAGGTCTTAATCCTGAGGATATTGTCCCACCATGGGGCCATTTCCCGCCTCTCTTTCCTAGGGAAGCACAATTTTCCTTGCACAGACACAGGAACAGCAAGATCTTTCTCTGTCCCTTGTGCAAAGCAGGGGGCCAAATTGCAGGGAAACAATGGACAAGCAGGGGGCCCTGGGCACATCCAGCCCTGGCCGTGAGATGTTCCCTCCCCTTTTCTTTATGCCCCTGTTGTTATTTCATGGATTGTCTGGGATGGGGGAAAAGCTGATTTCACTCCAGGTGGAGGGTAAAAAGGACCCTGAAAATCTCAGGACCCAACCCCTGCTACCAGGATCACCGAGGTGCTGGGGATTTGAGTAGGAAAGGGACTGTGTGAATTGTCAAGGTGGGGAATGAATAACAGTCTACAACTAGATCCACCTCATTAACCACTGACACAGGCTAATCCTGCTGCCGATAGAAGGGAAACTGGGAGCGATTCTTTGCTGCTCAGCCATGGAAACAGTGACCCAATTGCAGCACAGTGAATGTGCTGGGGAAAGCTGGACTTCATAGGCAGGTGGAAAGAGCAGACCCTAGAAACACCTGGAGCTCCCCCACACCACTTCTGCCACCGGATCAGGTGTTGAGCGGCTCACAGTGCCCCTCCCCTCCCATTACCTTCCAGCAGGGGGTGGCAGCACCCTCCACCCAATGCAGGGGAGAGGGCTGAGTGTATCTCTGCACCCTGAGTCCAGGGCACCCACTCTCTCTGCCCCACACATCGAATCTGGCCCTGCTGCAAAGTGACCCCTAAGAACCAGCAGCCTCAAGGACCGCAGGTTTGGCCCTCAGAGCAGGGAATGTGCAGCCCGGTCTTCGGCGGTAATTCGGCGGCGGGGGGCCCCCACCGCAGGTCTTTGGGGCACTTCGGCAGCGGGTCCCGGACCGGACGGGGCTCCCCGCCGCCGAATTACCGCCGAAGACCGGGTTGCGCTTCGGCGGCGGCCCCCACCCCCAACCTCTTACCCCCGGTTCCCTCCTCGCCCAGAGTCTCAGCGCCTCGCCGGAACAGCCACAGCGTGTGGCCGGCGGGGCCTGAGCTCCATCCTGCTCAGAGCCGCGTGGGGAGGGGGCGGGGCTGGGAGCTCCACGCTGAGCGGAGGGAGCAGAGCTCAGCCCAGAGCTCCCAGTCCCGCCCCCTGACGACGCGGCTCGAGCGGGCGGCTCAGGGGCCCCGGCGGAGACTCGGCGTTTGATGCGCTGAGGCTCCAGGAGAGGGGCGGAGGCGGGAGCCCCCGCTGTTCTCTTGGGGGCCCCTGCGGAGCCCGGGGCAAATTGCCCTCTTTGCCCCCCCCTCTGGGCGGCCCTGGCTCAGATGCCCCAGTTATTGCACCCTGGCCTGTCACAGAGTGAGAAAAGACACAGCGGGACCCAGCCACCCTACAGTGATCCCATGGACAAGAACCTGGCTGGGAGTGGGGTGAAGGTTCCCTCTGGGCAAAGGGGAGCTGAAATCCCTCAGTGTCCTGGAGTTTAAGCAATGGAAGCTTCAAACCCTGCAGGGGTGTGGGCTGAGGTGCATCAGCAGAAGATTGGGCTGGACGGGGCGGCAGGTTTGGATAATTTTTGGTGGTGCCCAGAATGGGACCAAGTCCTGCCCCACCCCATCCCCACCCCACCCCACCCCCACACAGGGCCAGCTTTAGGCCGATTCTCCCGATTCCCCTGAATTGGGCCCCACTCCTAAGAGGGCCCCGTGCCCAAGCCCTGGTTCTGCGTACTGGCAAGAGCTGGTGTGCTGTACCAGGGTGGCCCGGCTTCCCCAGGGGGCAATTTAAAGGGCCTGGGGCTCCCAGCAGGGGCTGGGATAGGGCTGGGGTAGGGCTGTGGGACGCTGGGGGCTATTTAAAAGGTCCAGGGTTCCCATTGCTTCTACCGCCCCGGCCCTTTAAATAGCCCCCAGAGCCCCGCCGCTTCCCCAGGGCTCCCAGAGCTATTTAAAGGGCCGGGGCGGTAGAAGCAGGGGAACCCTGGGCCCTTTAAATAGCCCCCGAATCCCAGGCTGCTGCTGCTATCCCAGTGGGGGAGGGAGGAGGAGGGAGCACTTACCGTACAGGGTGGGCTGTACCCTCTGTACCCGCACCCCCTGCCTGCAGCCAGCCCCTGCTGCACCCCCTGCCCTGCCTCCAGCCCCTCACCCCCTGCCCTGCCTGCACCAGCCCCTGCCTCCAGCCAGCCCCACACCCCCTGCCTGCAGCCAGCCCATTTCCAGCCAGCCCTGCACCCCCTGCCCTGCCTGCACCAGCCCATCTCCAGCCAGCCCTGCATCTCCTGCTCGCAGCCAGTCCCTGTTGCACCCCCTGCCCTGCCTCCAGCCCCTCACCCCCTGCCCTGCCTACACCAGCCCCTGCCCACAGCCAGCCCCACACCTCCTGCCCACAGCCACTCCATCTCCAGCCAGCCCTGCACCCCCTGCCCTGCCCACAGCCAGCCCCTGTCTCCAGCCAGCCCTGTACCTCCTGCTCACAGCCAGCCCCTGCTGCACACCCTGCCTGCACCAGCCCCGCACCCCCTGCAGCCAGCCCTGCACCCCGTGCCCTGTCTCCAGCCAACCCCTGTCGTACCTCCTGCATCTCTGCCTGAAGCCAGCCAGCTCCCCACACCCCCCTGCCCGCACCAGCCCTACACCACCAGCCCCGCACCTCCTGCCTTGTCTCCAGCCAACCCCTGCTGCACTCCCCTGCCTGAAGCCAGCCAGTCCCGCACACCCCATCTCCAGCCAGCCCCGCACCCCTTGCCCTGCCTGCAGCCAGACCCTACCTCCAGTCAGCCCCTGCCCTGCCTCCAGCCAGCCCCATGTCCACTGGTGCCTGCAGTTCCCAGGGCAGTAACCCTGCACACCTGCTTCAATGAGGGGGGCAGGGAGCAGCTGGAACCCACACATGTGCACACCGTAGGGTGACCAGACAGCAAGTGTTAAAAATCGGGATGGGGGTGGGGGTTATTAGGATCCTATATAAGAAAAAGTCCCAAAAATTGGGACTGTCCCTATAAAATCAGGACATCTGGTCACCCTAGCACAGCCCCAGGGAGTGGCAGGGACCCACACATATAAAACGGAGCTCGTTTCTGGTTCAGGCCCATCTTTTTAAAAAAGAACTTTAGGTAGGGTTAACATACACACGTATTTTCCTGGACATGTCAGGCTTTTTGGTTCTTAAATCACTGTCTGGGAGGAATTTTAAAAATTTAAAAATTTAAAAATTCCTCCTGGGAAAATACGGACGCATGGTAATGCTATTGGTACAAAAAATACATACTGTGGCACATCCCTTAAATCAGAACTTTTTATAGGGAACCGGTTCCTAAGAAATGAAAGTCTTATAAATTTTTAGTTATCCCTGCCGGGGCCCCGCCAAAAATGACTGCCCAGAGTTCGAGAACTGTCCCTGTTCTCATTGGACAGATGGGGAGAAGCCTGAAGTACAAAGAAGGGAAGTGACCTTCCCAAGGGCCTACACAGCAAGGTGGTGGCAGAGCCAGAAAGAGAAGCCAACAGTCCTGACTGCTGTTCTAATGGACAAAAAAAAAACCCAGAGAAAAGGATAGAGCCCAGGAATCGAGATGGTGGGGAAATTTCATTGAAACCATTTCTGTCAGAAAATCCCCTTCAGACTAAACCAGTTTGTTTCTCGAAATCAAAACAAGTGAGATGAAAGTTCTTTGCAAAAATATTTTGTTGCAAAACAAAAGCATCTCCTGTTTGTCACAGTGTGTTAAATTGTCTCGTCACACACAAAGAGGAGACACTTAGATCTCAAACATTAGATAAGATGCTTCAGTCTGAGCTAAGTAATTGCTGCTCTTAACAATTTCAAAATAAAAAAATACAAATCAAATAGACTATTTCAGCTATTCTATTATGTCATAATCTGCTCTGAGTAAACGTGATAGGACACCGCATATTATGCACTACTCCTAGTGACACTCTCCAATGGATCCCCACCCACCGTGAGGTAGGTAGGAGAGGATCATTATTATCCCTACTTGAAAGAGAAAGAAGCTAAGGCTGAGAAAGGAGAATTGACTTGTCTTAGGTCACACAGCCAGTCAGTGGCAGAGTTGGGAATAGGACCCAAGAGCCCTGATTTTCAAACTAACCATCGGATCTTGAATTTCAGACACTGAATGACCTGAATAAAGTGCTCTCAGATGAGCTCCAGACCAACAACAGTGCACAGTAATTATTCAGCAAGTATTTGAGGAGAACTGCAATGTTAGAGAGAATCATGAACTGCTCAGAGACCATTAATGCAGCGAAGCAGCAAAATTCATCAAACATATGACTGGTTCTGACTTATTTCCTTGGGCTTAAAAGAGAACAAGGACCTGAGTCTCCTCCCTGTCAATAACCCCCTGCTCAGCCAATTAGGGTAGAGACTGAGGACGGGAGGCTGAGGGTTCTCGCCCAAAGGATGGCCCAGGTCACTGGTGGGGATCACTGCCCGAGCACTATTTCAGCCCCACATTTTTGGGTGGACCTCCCAGAGTGGGAGCTGCAGAGCATTCCCCTGAGACACATACGCACACCCCTCCTGGTGTTGGGAGGGGAACAGGAGAAAGGACAAAAGAAGCAAGAGACAAAGAGAAAGGAGGGAGGGATGGATGGATGGAGGAAAAGGTGAAACAGAAAGGACAAACCCTAATGACCCCAGTGATTCTAAGGGACAAAATCCCAGGTGCGGAATAAAATTCTGCCTCCTTAAGTTCGTGTTTTCCATGCCTAGAATTCAGCTGTCACCAGATGGATCAGACTGAACAGGTTTCAAACCTCGAGGAGGCTTCAACCTTCTAAACAGGGATGGCTGTTTTCTAGTAAAATCAGGAAAAGGGAAGGAGAAAACTCGAAAAAGCTTCCTCCTGGCACTCACGTCCATGAACCCGAATACTCTCTCAGTCCTCAAAGAGAGACCTGGAGAAGGAGACTTGCTGAAGCAAAGCCACAGGGTCTCTGAGGTTTCCCTGGCCCCTCACCCCTGTCCTGCTTGGCTGATGTCAGCATCTCTCTGTGAGGTCACCACCTCCCCACCACCTTTGACCAATAGCCTGAGGTCCTGCAAAAAGCCTTTGTGATGTCACTGCCACACCCATCCCTTGCTGTGCCAATGTCCTGCCCCTGCACATGCACTTTGGAGGTTTGAGCTACTCCCTGTGGATCACCTCACTCAAGGAGCGTTTGTTCTAGGAAGCAAGCCGGCTAGACAGGAAAACATCGGAAACATTTCCCAATGCTACACTCAGTTTTTCAGAAATTAGTCGACTATATGGCCAGAAGAGACCATTAGAGCATCTAATCTGACCCCCTGCATATCACAGGCCTCCTGTATGACACCAGAGCTACTTTTGGGGCAAACACATTCCAGAAAGGCATCTAGTCTTCATTAAATGACATCAGGAGATGGAGAATCCACTACTTTCCTTGGTAGCTTGTTCATGTGGTGAATCATCCTTGTTGTTGAATATTTGTGTCTTATTTCTAATATGAATTTGTTTCTTTTCACCTTCCAGCCACAAGCTCTTGTTATGCCTTTCTCTCCTCAATTAAAAAGCCCTTTAATACCCAATCTTTTGTCTCCATTAAGGCCCTTCAACACTTCAATGAAGTCACCTTTCAATCTTCTTTTGATAAGCTAAACAGGTTGAGCTCGTTCAATAGCTCACTAGAAGGCATTTTTCTCCAGCCCTGAGAACACTTTGTGGCTCTTTGGTCATCAGACTCCTGAACTACAGCTGGATGTGGTTCTTCTTCTTCTGCACAACATAGCTCCTGGAGAAGAGGGATCTGCAAATGTACATTCGTATGATACCTTTGTTTAACTGATGAAAACATAAACTAGACACTTAGAGGATTGGATCTGATTTCAGCTGATGGACAGCTTTGCTAGGTTTTTGTGCATTTGGACAGCAAAATGTTGAGTGTTTACATTGTTATCAAGCACTCCTGTATAGAGGAGCCCCTGAACAGAATGGGGAATGGAAATGAAAATGTTTAACTTTTTAAAAAAAAAGAAAGAAGGTTATAAGAGAACACGGGGGTTTGAACTGAGGACTATTTAAACTGCAGTTAAGCACTCTAACACTGAGCAATATCCCCAATGACAACAGGAGTATGGAATCGTGATGTCCAGGACTTTGAAGGACAAACCCTGATTCATCGAGCTCCTTTGCCATTCCCAGACCACAGGTGGTTTTCAAAATGGGGTTTGATTAAACGTCTTAAATGTGGTAAACACCACAGCTTGCACACCCACCGATATAGCTTCTCCCACTGACATAGCTGCCACCTCTTGGGAAGTGGATTAACTACACCCCCAGGAAAACTCTCTCCCATCAGTCTAGAGCAGTGGTTCTCAAACTGTGGGGCAAGACCCCAAAGTGGGTCATAACCCTGTTTTAATGGTGTCGCCAGGGCTGGCATTAGACTTGTTGGTGCCTGGGGCTGAAACCAAAAGTCTGAGCCCCACCACCCAGGGCTGAATCCCTCAAGCTCTGGTTTTGCCCTCCCCCAACTGGGGCAGGGCTCAGGCTTTGTCTCCTCTGCCTGTGCTCAGTGTAGAGGGGCTTGATGTGTCTTTCTAGGGCCATGTAGTAAGTTTTTTGGGGTTTTTTTTGGCAAAAAGGGGTTGTAGTGAAAGGAAGTTTGAGGAACCCTGGCACAGAGCCTCTGAATATGTCTAGACTTGGCTCCCTGTGGCAGATAAGACACTGGAAGTACAGCCATGGAGACACCACACCCCAGCCTGGCCTAGCAGGCAAGAATCAAATCTCCACAGACAAGGGGCTGTTGTTTTCTAACCCATCTCCCTAAGCCCTCAGCCACCACCACTTAACAAAGGGGCTTTTCTACACTATGGTTCTGGTCTCACTGAAGGGTCATTTCCAATTGTTTGCTCAGACCAGCATTAGGGAAAATGGTGCCCTGGGCAAAGCTTGTACTTTGGCACTTCCCCATTGCCCCTGGACGATCCCCACTCCCCCTTTACCGCTAGCTCCTGCACTCCCAACCCTTGCACCTCCTTCACCCCTAACTCCTGCCCCCTCCTGTGCCCCCTTTGCCCTTAACTCCCTGGGCCACCAGCCATTGCTCCTCTCCTGCAGCCCCTTCACATGGCTCCAGTGCTGGGGGCCCCGCACGTGTTCTCCCTTTCCCTGGGCTTTGGCATCACTAGCCCCTGCTTAGCGAGTAGGGTTCAGTGGTCCCCAAAATGTGGGGCATGACTCTTAGGGGGACACAGAGGAACATTCATGGAGTCAATGAAATCAATTGAGCTTCTTCAGTTTCTCGCTACAGATATTTCCCTTGTTTTTAAAGACAAAAATCCTGATCTTTCCAACGGGAGCTGCTGCTTCAATGTTCAGTTTGGGGAGGGATTTGGCTGCACTCAGAGATCTGCCCGCGGGTTACAATCTGCGATCCGAAGGGCCGAACGCAAACAGCGTTTAGATGGGACCATTACTGCCACCCCCGTAGGGCCAAAGACTAGAACTGACCAGCAGAGTTTACAGCTGGAGCCTGGGACGCTCCTGAACAAACTGGGCACGAAGCCTCTCGTGTGGGATCCTCACTGTGCAGCAGGAGGCGGAGGGAAGCTGATTGTCAGGGCTCAGGGCTACACCCTGCCAGGCTGAGCCGGTGTCTGTGCTAAGCTCGGCATCAATCAGGTGATTCTGGGCAGTTCGGGGTCCCCAGGCTCCCACAGGAGGGTGAAGCAGGTCACCCCTGGAGCAGGTTAAAGCTGCAGGGTGACAGTGGGGCTGCTGCCCCTGTGAACAGCTGCTGTAGCACCGCCTGGGCAGGACAGAGAGAGCCAGTTATAACCCCCCCAGCCTGTGTCGGGGGATGGGAGCACTCACACCCTGGGGACCCACCCACCAGAGATCTACGGGTGGGAGAGTGGCACCCACACACCCAGGATGTTGTAGGCGGGGACAAGGGCATCCACACTCTGGGATCATCTGCAGAGGGACGGACACCCACACATCCAGGATTCTGTATGGGGGGCAGAGGTACCCGGATACCTGGACGGGGGATGGGGGGCACCGAAACATCCGGGATCTTACCTAGCAGGACAGCGGCGCCTGCAGCTCGACATGAGACGGGGGCGGGGGGAGCAGAAGCATTTCCCAGTTCCAGGCTGTCCCCGTCTGGCCAAGGCACAGAGCTCACAAGCAGAGTTTAAAGCTCCAGCTGCCAGGCTGAGAAATAAGCCGGGCCCTGTGGCTGGTACCTGTGATCCCAGCTCCTGGGGAGGCTGAGGCTGGCGGATCGCTTGAGCTCAGGAGTTCTGGGCTGCAGGGGGCTGTGCTGATCGGGTGTCCGCACTAAGTTCAGCATCAATATGGTGATCCCGGGGGAGTTTGGGGTCCCCAGGTTGCCTAAGGAGGGGTGAACCGGCCCAGGTTGGAAACAGAGCAGGTCAAATCTCCTGTGTTGATCAGTAGTGGGATCGCACCTGTGAATAGCCCCTGCAGTGTAGCCTGGGCAAGACAGTGAGACACAGTCTCTTTTTAGACACACACACACACCCCGCAGAGCCTGGAAGGGGGGATGGGAGCACCGACACGATGGAGAGTCTGACTTGGGGGGAGGGATGCCCCCTTGCCACATGGATCTTGAAAAGGGGAACAGAGACACCCACAGATCCCGGATGGGGGCAGGCAGGGGAAACCACACACTGGAGCTAGTTCATGGGGTGGGGGACAGAGATACCCACCAGAGATCCTGGATGGGAGCACCCACATGATGGGGATCTTGAACTGGGAGGAAGGATGCACCATGTCCCAGAGGTTCTGAAGGGGGAACAGGGACACCCACACACCAGGTGTCTTGCAGCAAGAGCTGCGGTCTTGATTTACACAGGGCAGTGATGGGGAATTAACCACGTCCCTTGCGGAGCTTGTTCCACTAGATGATTAGCCTCACTGCCAGGACGGCTTCAGGAAGTGCGGGGCCCAATTCGAACAGTTTCGATGGGGCCCCGGCAGGGATGACTAAAACAAAAAAACACTTAAAAAAACCCCCTTTCGTTTCTTCCATGTATTATTTACTTTCCATGACTATATAAATAATAACAAAATTATCTATTACATACATTGCATCATATATTAATTAGCTGATTTGCACTTTCATATCAGGAAAATAATTTGTTTTGATAGTTGTACAACTGATTTTCTTCACTAATGTTTATTTTATTAAAATTTATAAATATTTCCTTATTAATATAAAATTGCCCCCTTCTTCCCCCCCCCAGCGCCGCCCGGCCCCGTGGAAACAAACCCTCCTTCCCCAGCTCCGCCCCATCGAAACAAGGTTCGGTGGGGGCAGGAAGAAACTGCACATGGGGTGACCAGATCACAGCAGTAAAATAGGACCTGCCCCCTCCCTGCTGGGCCCCACCATCACACCCCTCTTCACCCTCTAGCCCCCCGCTGGCTTGCTGCGTCCCTCCTAGTCAGTCCCCACCCACCACTCGCCTCCTTTCACCTTCTCCCTCGCCTGCCAGAAACCCCCATGCCCGCCCATAGGCGACAGGTTTGTATAATTTTTGGTGGGGCCCAAAATGGTGGTGCCCCCCCCGCTCCCGCCCTGTAAGCCGATATAAAATGAAGCTACAATGCGTCAGTGCCACAAGATTACAAGGGTCAATTAAAAGTGGAAAGTCAGAAGCGGCACTTGCCTACTTCAATATATGGTATTATATTTTGTTGCACCTGTTGTGACAAAGTGGGAATGTTCTTAATGTTTTCTCTGAATACTGTGTGGGTGCCTCAGTTTCCCCTGCAAGATGCCAACTGAAGGTGTTGGGGACAAAGAGATCAGGTGGCCTCCTTGTCCAGAAGAGACCCAGAGGAGGGAGTGTCAGTTTGGAGCTGGCTGGGGAAATGGGGAGAGACACAGAACTTGGTTCTGGGCTCCCCACCCCACAAGATGGGCCTGACTGAGGGGTCCTGTTTTCTGTACCAACAAGCTCTGTTTAAACTGTGTTCCCGTCATCTAATAAACCTTCTGTTTTACTGTCTGGCTGAGAGTCACGTCTGACTGTGGAGTTGGAGGTGCAGGGACCTCTGGTTGCCCCAGGACCTGCCTGGGCAGACTGGCTGCGTAAGGCGCACAGTGTGGAAGGGCTGAATGCTTCGAGGTCAGACCCAGGAAGGTGTAAGCTTCCTGCACTGGAGACAGTCTGCTCCGATAGAGAAAGCTCCCCCAGAGTCCTGACTGGCTTTGTATGGAGTTGTTCCAAAGCATCCCAGCATCCCCTTCCACACCGTGCGCTTCCCGGAAGTCTGCACAGGCACTGACACTCCCTCCTCTGGCCTTTGTCTCTTTTCCAGGCATTAGGAGGCCACCCGATCTCTCTGTTCTCCAACACCTTCAGTTGGCACCTTCCAGGAGAGCGGCCCAGGCCATCAGTATCCAGGAGACAGGGTTTCAGCCATTCTCTGTGCAGACGGCATCACACTAGCACTCTAGGGCTCTACAACAATCACACCCCCTTATCCCACCATCTAGATCCTTGAGAAATGCACAGGGGAAACTGAGGCACCCACACTGTATTCAGAGAAAACATTAAGAACAGCCCCACTTTGTAACACCTGTATACAACTAGTTATACACTTTCAAGGGGTGTAAAATAGTCAAGTATTGTGCTAAACAAAATGATACTCCAAACTGACCACCAAATTTAAGTTGCATGTTTTTCCCCTCAGGTGTGGGCTCTGGGGTTGGGCTGGGGATGAGGGGTTCACAGTGCAGGAGGGTGCTCAGGGCTGGGGGTGCAGGGACTGGGGTGGGGCAGGGCTGGGGATAAGGAACTTGGGATGCAGACAGGCTGCCCCAGGGCTAGGGCCAGAGAGGACCCCCCTCCCTGTTACCGGCAGCTGCAAGCTCCAGAGGAGGGACCCATCGTCCCCACCTCCCGCAGCACACTCACTCTGCGCCACAGTCACTGCACATGCTCCTAGGGACTCTCTCAGGTCCAGAAAGCCCACTCGCCTTCCCTGTGGTGGGTACCAGGTGTCACGGAGTCCCTGGGCGATGCTCTGGAACTGCTCCCCACCAAGCCAGGCAGGACTTTGGGGAGCCTCCTCTCCCTCGGAGCAGACTTTTTCTGGGCAAGAAGCTCACACGGCTTCACCTTCCTGGGTCTCTCCTTGGAGCATTCAGCATCCTCTGCCCCTCTGTGCGCTTCCCACAGCGAGCCCGCCCAGGTGGGGTCCTGGGGAAGCCAGAGGGTCCCGCCCCCCCACTTTGCAGTCAGACGTGTCTCTCAGCCAGCCAGTAACACAGAGATTTATTCGATGACAGGAACAGGGTGTAAAACAGAGCTTGTAGGTACAGTGAACCGGACCCCTAGGCCGGGTCCATTCTGGGGGCAGTGAGCCAGACCCCCCTTGTCTGCACTTCACGCCTGGTCCCCAGCCAGCTCCAGACTCCCAAACCCCCTCCAGCCCCCACTCCTCTCTGCTCACCTGATCTCTTTGTCTCCAACACCTTCAGCTGGCACCTTTGCAGGGGAGGGGCTCAGGCCATCAGTTGCCTGGAGACAGGGTTTCGGCCATTCTCTGTGCAGACACCATCACACTGGCCCTCTAGGGCTTTACAACAATCACACCCCCTTATCCCACCATCTAGAGCCTTAAGAAATGCATTGGGGAAACTGAGGCACACAGACAGTATTCAGAGAAAACATTAAGCACATTCCCACTTCGTAACACCTGTATACGACCAGTTACATACTTTGAAGGGGTGTAAAATAGTGAAGTATCGTGCTAAACAAAATGATACTCCAAACTGACCACCAAATTTAAGTTGCATGTTTTTCCCCTCAGGTGAGGGTTCTGGGGTGGGGCTGGGGATGAGGGGTTCACAGTGCAGGGGTGTGCTCGGTGCTGGGAGTGCAGGCTTTGGGGTGGGGCAGGGCTGAGGATGAGGAACTTGGGGTGCAGACAGGCTGCCCCAGGGCTAGGGCCAGAGAGGACTCCCCATCACCACCACTGGCAGCAGCAAGCTCCAGGGGAGGGACCCCTCCTCTGCCCCTCTGCCCCCACAGCACACTCACTCTGCACCACAGTCACTGCACATGCTCGTAGGGCCCCTCTCAGGTCCAGAAAGCTCACTCACCTCCTCTATGATGGGTACTGGATGGGGGGGGTTGCCATCACAGGTGGCCTTCCATGTTGCTGCCCCTCACCATAACTTCACTGTGGATGGGGGATGGGGCTGCCCCTTCCCCAGCATGGGGCAGGGGCAGGGGCAGGGGCGGAATCATAGGGTCAAACACTCACAGAAGCCCCAGCAGCTGCTAAGGTGAGATCGGACTCACAGGGCTCCCGGAAACCTGCCAATTTGGCTCACGGTGAAGGTGTATACAACTCATCTGTGCTGTAGAAGGGCTCTGGGAGTTGAAAGAGTTGTGAATTTAACCCTCTAGGTTCCGGGCCTAATCTGAAACTGTTTCAAAACCAATTCCTTAAATAGACCATAGTTTGAAGCATCAGCAATAGGCATCTTACTGAATATATCCAGAGCTTTCCCAGCCAATTTGGCAACCAAAGTTGTCATCTTCCCTTTCCCGAATAAGCACTTTGTCTGTCCTCCGGGCAACACGCTTAAAAATCACTACCAGTGTCTCAAAGCAATCAGCTGTGCACATATCCTGCTCGACTACGCCACTGTGATGGGTTCGGTCACAGAGATCCCCTTGGGACTGAAATTACTTCCGAGCCCGTTTTCCCTGCCAGCTTGGGACTCCAGAACCCTGCCTTGTTGAGCCAGACACCCTAGCCTGCTGCAACACAGACCCAGGCTCTGGGCCACACTCCCAAAGCTGCAGACTTTAACTCAAAACAGCTCAGCACCTGTTTCCAGCACCCAGCTCCCAGTGGGATCCAAAACCCCAAATAAATCCCTTGTACTCTCTATAAAGCTTATACAGGGTAAATTCCTAAATTCTTCACCCTCTAGATCACTGATAGAGAGAGATGCACAGCTGTTTGCTCCCCCAGGGATTAATCACTTCCTCTGGGTTTATTAATAAACAAAAGTCCTTTTTATTAAGGTTAAAAAGTAGGAGTGAAGTGATTTCAAGTAATAACAGACAGAACAAAGGAAGTCACCAAGCAAACTAAAACAAAACACGCAAGCCTAAGCCTAATACATTAAGAAACTGATTCCAGGGAACAGCTCACCCTCAGAGGTGTTCCAATCAGCTTCTTTCACAGACTAGACTTCTGCCTAGTCTGGGCCCAATCCTTTCCCCTGCTTCGGTCTTTGTTACTTCCAGCAGACATCTTAGGTTTTCTCATGACTGGCAGGGGTTTTCTCATGACTGGCAGCCCCTTTGTCCTGCTTCACCCCCTTTTATAGCTTTGGCATAAGGCGGGAATCTTTTGTCTCTCTGGGTCCTCACCCTTCCTTCTAAACGGAAAAATACCAGATTTAAGATGGATTCCACTATTGTGGTCTCTGTAAGACCCCCTAGTTTCCATTCTTCCTGGGTTGGCCCACACGTACACAGGAAGGTTTGCAGGTCAATAAACCATTTACAACCAATTGTCAATGGGAGCCGTCAAGGTTTTAAACCGCCATTAGTGGCCCACGCTTTGCACAATTACAATAGGACCTCAGAGTTAGACTTCATATTTCCAGCTTCAGAGACAAGAATGAGACATGCATACAAATAGGAGGCATATATTCAGTAGGTTAGAACCTTTGTTATGATACCTTACAAGAGACCTTTTGCATCAAGCATATTCCACTTACATCATACTCACACTTATAAGCATCTTTTCATAAAACGTATGGAGTGCAACGTCACCGGGTGCCCTACCTACCCTGCTTTCGCTGCTTCCTGATGGCACAGAATTGACAACAAAAGAGCCAGGCTAGGAGGCTTCTAAAACCGAGAGAGCTGTTCTATCGCGTCCACATCCTCTCAGGAGGCGTCAAACCCCCTCTCTCCATTTCCATCCCCCAAATCCTATCAGCTCAATGAGTTTTGTCCCTGGAAGAGCCTCGAGGGAGGCAGAAGAAGCGGAGAGGATTGCGTTGGGGGTAACTAAAACAGAGACGAGTTGTTCCTCTTGGGATTTTGGTGTGTTTCCCTGGTGATCCTGACGGAGGAACGGGAAGCATAATTCCATTTTTTTCAATGCCTCGGATTGGGTTCAGCTGGTGAACTCTCTGCTCTTGTTCTCACAGGGGAATGGAGACTGGACCGGTTTCCCAATTTGGACAGAAAGTGGCTTGCCAAAGCCGAGGAAAGCCTGCTTCCTGCCTGCACTGAGTTGACAAACTGGGGAAGCCAAAGCTGAGAGACCCCGTAGACGAAGTCAGAGTGCTATCCGCTCACATGGAGGGGGAGCACAAGCCCTCCCTGGGTTTCTCTGCCCAAATTATAATCAGTTGAGTGATTTTCCTGGACGAGCCTCTAGGTAGGCAGAAGAAGAAGTGAAGAGGGTTGCGATGGGGTAAATGAAAACCGAGGACTCTTCCTCTTGAGATGTCTTTGTCTTGCTCTTGTGATTCTGATGGATGAACCTAAAGCGTCATTTGAGCGTGTTTCAGTGCTTTTCCTCGGGCTCAGGTTGTGATGCTGAGCACAGGGGTTCCTTCACTCTCTCTGCTTGGACCCTCTGTAATGGGGAATGGACCAGCTTTCGAAAGAGCCTAGTGGAGCTGAATGAAAACAGCAGTAAACATCCAGGTTCACCCTAGATTAATCTTTTGTCCCCAATTTTCTTGGGGAAACAAAACAAAAACAAGGTTTTCTTAAGAACTCAACACCCATTCAGGCTCCAAACTCTTTTGCAAGATTTCCAGAAGGGCTCAACACCCTGAGTGCTGAGCTAGTTTGGGAAAAAAAACCCAAACAAGGCCGGTACCGATTGTGAGTGCTGGCTGCTTGACTCTGTGGTCCACCGTGCAGGAGTTTGAGGTTCTCATTAAGCTAAGTGTCTCTATTCTGCCTCTGTCCTAATGTCCATCTAATAAGTGAGGGGGGAGATTAGAACACCTCAGAAGGCACAGGGTTGTAGGAAACCTGAAACTTTAGATGAGGGTGATGGTGTCTAAAAACCAGATGTGATGTAGGTGTTGAACGAGAGATGCTGTCTTGGCCTCCTTGAGCGGCTCATACAATATTGAAGAAAAGGAGGGTTGAGAGAGCTGCTTTTGTCCCAGCGTCAGGATGGCCGAGTGGTCTAAGGCGCCAGACTCAAGGCTCTGTCTTTCCCACAACTGGGGCTTCTGGTCTCCTGCAGGAGATGTGGTTTCAAATCCCACTCCTGACACAACCTCTTGATTCCACCTCAAGGGGTGGCCTGGTTTCAATTGCCCTTGTAACATATTGGAAGAGCCCTTGTTTAGGAGCTTTCTTAGAGTAGCGGCAAGAGAAGTTAGAGGGAATCGTAAATACCTTCGGAATCCATGCGCTCAAGGCACCTAGTTGGGTAAATTCCAGTTTATTCCCCCCCAGAAAGTTGGCATTGCTTGATCTTGGGCAGGTATGGGTGTCAAATATACAGGTGGAGGAAGAAGGGAGCAGTACAGTAGACACTGATAAAGGGAAGGTAAGACTCTTAGTCTCAGGGTTTGGGCTTGAGCCCTAAACTGGGTGCTCTACATACTCTGGTTTGGTTGCTTCATGAGGGCACAGAATTGACAACATAGGGAGCAGAGACAGGAGGCAGCTACAACCAAGAGCCCTGTTAGATTGTGTCAACATCCTTTCAGGAGGTCTCAAAGCCTCTCTCTCAGTTTGTATCTCAGAAATTCTATCCGCTCCAGGATCTTTCTCCATCAAAGAGCCGCTAGGTAGGCAGAAGAAGAGGTGGAGAGGGTTGCGATGGAGGTAACAAAAGCAGAGAAGAATTGTTCCTCTTGGGATTTTTTGTGTTTCTCTTGTGATCCTGACGGAGGAACCGGAAGCATCATTAGATTTTTTTCTGGCTACTTTCTGTCCAACAGATTAAGTTGGTCCATTGTCCATTCCCCTCAGGGGTTAAGAGCTGGAACCCCTGTGCTCAGGGTCACAACCTTAGCCCAACCGAAGGCACTGAAACAAACTCAAATGATGCTTCAGCTTCCTCAGCATCACAGGACCAACACAAAGAAAACTCCCGAGGAACGGGGCTCTGAGCATTGCCAGGTTGTGAGTTCCGTGCCCTCAGGAAGCAGCCAAAATGCTCGAACCCCCACCCGCTTCTCTTGGACCGCTGGCAACATGGTGTTTGCACAGGAGCCGCAAGCCCGTCTTTCCTGTCTTTGTCTATCCCGGCCCCTTCCCCCCAAATGCTTTCATCGGACGCTGGAGGGACCTAAGGACCTGCAGGTTCCCGCACCCACCTCCTAAAGCAAACAGTCCTTCCCTTCTCTGACATTCCTGGAGCCGCACATCCTTGGAAGAGTTTTACCCCAGGGGGTTCTGATTCCCTGCGAAAAGATGTGTCTGGCGGCCGGCGGGGAACTGTCTTCTCTGCCCCCTCTTTGGGCGCTGAGAAGCTTTTTCTGAGAAACAGCACCTCCTCCTGCTGGGAGAATCCTAAATTCCACCCTCCCACCCAGGTTTCTCTGAGCAGCTGCTAGATGATTTTCCCACTTCTCTGGTCTAGACACCAGCATCTAACTAGCCTTGGAACGGGCCCTGTTTGCTAGCTGGAGAGCGAAGGAACCAGGAAAGAAGGCAAATGTCAGGAAACGAATCTCAGCACGCAAAGAAACTTCCTTCGCTCTTCTTTTGCACTGTCTGTGCCTTTGCTACCCCTTGAGGCCTAGCCTGACTAGCTCAGTCGGTAGAGCATGAGACTCTTAATCTCAGGGTCGTGGGTTCAAGCCCCATGTTGGGCGTTTCATCTTGCACTCTTCAACATCACTCTCTCCCTTAGAGTCTCAGAGCATAACGGAATCCACTCTTTGTCCTCTCAACCAGCTGAGGCGGTCTCGGACCTTTAGTACATCATGAAGACAAGACACATTGACAATTCCATGGTCCTAAGAGAGTTGAGTCTCTTCTAGCCCAGGCAAGAGAGGGAAAAAATAACCTTTCAGAAGCTGATTGCCCCCCTCCCCCTGAGCAGCCATCTAGAGCTTCTCTACTTATTTCTATATCTTCGCCAGCGCTCAGTAGTTGAGATAACTGCTTCTTTCTCAAATCCTCCACCAGCCCTCTTCATTGGGATGGAGATTGCTTAAGGCTGACGATTCCACCACATCTTATTCATCCCTCATACATTTCTGTAAGCCCATGGAGAGTAAAACAAGATAGCAACAAAACTGTTTTTTTTTTTAAAAAAGACATGGCCTCAATGTATAACAATACTGGAAATTGTCTTAATATGTTTTCTGTTTCTTTTTCATATCAGTGCTAAAAATAGGAAGGGAACTGTAAGGAAACAAAGAGCTCAGAGCTTGTGTTAACCTCCTTTGAAGACGAACGAATGGCCTCAGTTGGACAGAAAGTAGGCCTAGAAAGTTATGCCTAACCCCCCCAACTGTCATCTCCCTGGTGGTCTAGTGGTTAGGATTTGGCGCTTTCACGGCCTGGGTTCGATTCCCGGTCAGGGAGTTATCCTCTTCAACAAAAGTCTTCCTTGCTTGGAGTTCAACCAGAACACTGCAACTTCTTGGCCTTCTTCAGAATGCTCAGAAACTCTTTAGAGGCCATGGGGAAAACAAAGCTTCCAACTACTACAATATGGCTATCTGCCCCTTAAAGCCCAGCCTCTGCACCCTTTTACACAAATACACTTACTTGTGCAAACAATTTAGTTTTTCCTTCTTACCGAGCCTAACCTAAATTAGAACAACATTGCACTTTGACCCAAGATCTTTTTCTTTTCTTTTCACTTTTCTTGGTGAAACCAAACCAAACCAAACAATCATTTTGGGTCCACCAAAATATTTCACTAAATATAATATTCATCCAAAAACCTTTCACCCAGCGCTATATACAAGTCTTTGGAAGTAACACCCCGGAGAAAGATCATTAAGCTTTTCCATTTCTCAGATTTAGCCGCTGAAGGCTTCTGAGCATGGGCTATGGGCCTTTCACCTCTAGGCCAGTGGTTACCCTCTTGCTCAGGTGGCTACTGATGAAAGGCAACGTGGTTTAGTGGCAGATCCATTTCAGCCTCCCCCTTCCAATGTCTACAGGAGGGTGTTTGTTTCGCAGTGCATCTAAGAATCAAATCAATTCTCTTGAAACCTCAACCTGGAATCAAGGTGATTGTAGGTCAAGGAAGGAAGGTTTTGTTCATCCTGTTCTAGTAAATGCTCAAAGTTGTGATGCTTCTTGGAGCTTCCAGACACATTGGCCAGAATTTTCAGAAGGTCTCACACCCACCGCTAGGGCCAGATTTGCAGAAGAACTAGGCTCCCAGTTAGGCACTAAACTCTTTAGCCAGATTGTCAAAAAGGCTCAACCTATTTTTCCAAAAGATGAGTTATTTTGGAAAAAAGCTTGTAAAGATTGTGGGTGCTGGTTACTTGTCTATGTGGCCCACACTGCTGGAGTTGGAGGTTCACCATTGTTTTCTCAGAATGCGGTGTCCGTAGTCTGCCTCAGTTCTGGTGTCCATCTTTTATTCTCCTAATAAATCAGCAGGGAGACTAAAACAACATCGGACTCACAGGGCTCCCGGAAACCTGCCAATTTGGCTCATGGTGAAGGTGTATACAAATCATCTGTGCCGTAGAAGGGCTCTGGGAGTTGAAAGAGTTGTGAATTTAACCCTCTAGCGAGATGGCCCTCTTCTGGTTCCCAAAGGCTTGGCTGCAGTAACAGCCCTGGGAAAAGCCCTGGCCCTCCTCACCTGCCCTTGCCCAGCACAACGTCTTTTCGGGCCTACACAGCTCCTCACACAACACCCGCCTGGGACCTTACCCTCACCTACCAGCTCAGCAGCACCTTTTTTCCTCTCAAAACCTCCTCTTGCCACCCTCCCCCTTCCACACTTCACACTCACCTCATCGCAAACTCACCCATGGCCCCTTTGGCTTCTCAAGCGCCTCTGGAGGGACGCAGCTTCCCAGGCACGCAGATCCTTCCCTTCAACGCACACTGGATGGACATTCGAAACACAGCCCTTTCCAGTAGGTAATGTGTTGCTTTTGGACCCTGACGCCCAGCAAGAAGTCCTGGTACTCTTTTTCTGACCAATGGACCCCACTGACTTGCCTTTACCAAGCAGAAACTAAGGACCGGCTGATGGCTCTCTTTGCAAACGGACGCCATCAGACTGAGCCTCGAGGCATGCTGCAGGATAGCCCCTCCCCACCAAAAAGCAATGCCGTGACCCGGATTCGAACCTAGGCTGCTGCGGCCAGAGCGCACAACACTAACCGCTATACGATCATGGCCAGGTGCTGAGGGTGCAGGCAGCAACCCAGTGGAAAATGCTCAGCTCTGTGCTCTCGGGGCAGCCACCTACCTCACCAGCATCACAGGTATTTCTCAAGTCTCCCCATTACAGTCACAGGTAAAATGCTGAGCAAAGGAAAAAAGACAGGAAGCCAATCCCATGCCTGTCCCTTTTTCTGTCTTCCTCCACCCCTGGACCAAGTCCCTCCCCCTTTGTCTGGGCCATTGTCCTCATGCCCCTGGCCAGCCTATTTCCCTTTGCATTTTTCCGTGGAGAGGAATGTTTATGAGTTTGTACCCAATTTTTTAAGGCTTTGCTTTGGCAAGGCTGTTGCCTGCTGTGAGAAAAACAGAAGGGGGCTACCTGAACTGGTGTCACTGGCTGAAGCTTATCTATAGTATATGAAAAAAGCTCAGAGCTCTGAAAATGGTTTATTTACTTTAAGATTCTCATGTTAGTGAGATTGTTTCCTAGCTAGCAGGGGACTGTTTTGTGATGTGCATTCTACTGGCTCTTTGGTTTTGTATGTTTTTGGGAGGAACGGTGGAGGAGAGTATCACAGTTGAAGAGCAGCAAAGAAATGCATTGTTGTTTGTGTTAACGTTTGGTTTTTCCTAAAAGTGTCTGGTTTGGAGTCATTTGTAACTCTTCGGTTAGTTATTGGTAACGGCTTCTTATTGGGCCCCTGAGTTGAAAGGCTGCTCTTGCAGATTTTAGTTTGTCATTGTTGGAAGGTCAGTTCAAGAGCTGCTTTCTTAGTCTAGTCCGTGAGGGCTCTTCCGCCGCCCTCCTTAATATACCTTCCAGAAGGTGATTGCATGGTTTCCCTCGTCTTCCCACAGAAGAGAAATTGTCCATCCCTTTCCTGTGGGGAAAACACCAGTGTTTTAACTTAGGAAACGGTCAACGTTTTGCCCAGATGAGTGCTAGTTCATAGGCGCAGAAGAAGAGGAAGGCTGTGGCCCTTTGAGTCAGATTCCTAGCGTTTCAGGCCAGAAGGAACCAGCCGATCACCTCAGAGGTTCTAAGGGGCACCAATGCCCCAAATGGCAAGGAATTGCTTTGATGCAATTGACTGTCTGTTTGAGCTAGTTCTGTGGGAAGGAGCAGAAAAGAGCCTCGGGGCTGTGGAATAGCGCCTGCATAGGCTTTCTTTACCCTGTTTTGCTGTAAGAGTTAACAGTGAGAGATTGGTAGTCCAGGTCAGTGGGTGGGTTTATGGAAATTAGGAGTATAGAGGGGAAACCAGGGAGAGGAAGGCATCTGCAAGACTTGTCTGTCTTTGAACAGAATTGTGTGTTAAGGGTTCTTGCTTCGAAGTCTTCCACTGGAGTCATTTTGGGGAAGTGATTCTCAGGTAGAGTTCCCGAGTTGTGGTGGTTGTTGCGGTTCTGGGAGCTCGTCCTGGTGAGGTCGAAATGGGTGGGCGCAGGGGTGTGCGTGCATAGCAGAATGTGAGTATTGTTTTTGGGCTCCTTGGAGCTCAGATCAAAGTGTTGTGTCTGTTCTTATCAGTTTAATCTCTGATACATCCTTGATGTGAGGACTGTATATTAACTTGATTTTTGAAGCAGGGGGGGTTAGAACAGAAGCTTGCTTTGTCTGCCCTATGCATTGATCTGGTATTGCAGTGCTTCCAGGATCGGTGTATCTCCTTTAGAGGAGAACCTTCTGGTTAGAAAAGCAGAAAAGAGTTGAACTGTGATACTTTCTTTAAAGCAAATGTTTTTTGAAGTAGCAGAAAAATCTGGGTGTTTTTCTTTCTTTACAGTTTCTTGGAAGTGTTTTGTGAGTCTATAGATGTGAGAGGTTCTTCTTTGTCTTGCTAGAGAGTTATTTAAGAAGCTGGACTCCTTCTTTCTGCTGTGAGTCTTTTCAACAGTATGAGGGACAAATGCTTTCCAGATTCTGGGTCTGTTGGGGAGATGGGATTTTTTTGTTTTTTTTTTGTATTTTTGGGGGGTGGGGTGGGGCGGTTGGTAATATTTGAGGTCACGTGTATATCCACAACTGCATGAGTTACACAGACTTCTCCCCACCCGGCCTACGTTCTATGTATCTTGGTTCGTAAGATCAAGACAAGGCACTAGGTGTCGTGCTGCACCCAGCACACAGGGGCCCCAATCCTGATTTCCGCCCCCCCCAAGCCTACTGTAATCTAAATGCTACATAATAACCTTTAGCTTCTCATTGTTGCCATCCTCGCTATTGGAAAATCCCCCAAATCATGACAGTGGCTTACAAATCAGGAGGATTCTTTTTTTAAAAAATGTAATGTGGGTTCTCTTTCTTTCCCTTCTGGTTTTCTGAACCAGGCAAGCTAGAAACTTACCTTTCTAGTGTGGCCAGAGCCCCAGAGAGCAGCAGCCCCCGGCGCCTGGGGCTGGCAGGCAGCGGGGCTCCTCACTTTAATTTCACCCACCAAGTATCAAGTGTGAACTCCTCAGGCACTAGAACAGCCTTAACATGGAGTCACAGACAGACCCCTTGGGCACCCTGACTCTATCTTGCTACCCAGGGGTAGTAGAAGCTGCTGTAACACGCAAGCTCTGTATGTCCTTTAGGGCTAACCCTAACCAAACAGCCAGGATCCCTTGCTGCTGCTTAGAAGGTGTGCCGTCTCCCTGAAGTCCAAGCAGCATCGTGGGGAGGGGGGAACAACAGTTTCTTCCTGACAGGGATTTTTATTCCATTCCCCCAGAGCTCAAGCTGATGGGGGCAAGTGTTTGTGCAGGGCTCTGCCTCCTCAGAGGTGTGTGAGGAGGAGCAATCAGCCAAGTCTTTTGTCCACGGATGATCCACAGTGGCTTGCCTGATGTCTCAGTCAGGGCCTTCTCTTGTTGGAAAGGAGATGACGCCTCTTCTGGTAAACTACCATTTCACACTTGGTAATGTTTCTCTCCTGACTGGTGGCGTGGCGGCGGCAAGGGGGTTTACAGCTTTAGTGCCAACGCTTATATATCACCTTACAACATGGGCTACGGCTATTAGAGGTGAGAATAATGCATGCAGCAACTCACGAGCTTGTCATAAACTCTAAACACGTTTTTATAAAGCTAATGCCTGTTTTAACAACACTAACAAACAGGTGAGCAAGACTAGTTTCCAGCCATGCGTTTGTCACTTTTCAGTAAGGCCTAGGGGCCTTGGCATGAGCTGGCACCTGGTCTGCCAGTGTCAGAAGAGGATCTTCCCTCTCTTATCCCCGGGTGTCTGTACTGGGAGCAGTACTGTTCAACTTATTCATAAATGATCTGGGGAAAGGGCTAAACAGTGAGGTGGCAAAATTTGCAGATGATACAAAATTGCTCAAGAGAGTTAAGTCCCAGGCAGACTACCAAGAGCCACAAAGAGATCTCACAAAACTGGGTGACGGGACAACCGAATGGCAGATGAACGTTGGTGCTCATAAGTGCAAAGTAATGCACATTGGCAAACATAATCCCAACTATCCCTATAAAACGATGGGGTCTAAATTAGCTGTTACCACGCGAGAAAGAGATCTGGAAGTCGTTGTGGATAGTTCTCTGAAAACATCCACTCAATGTGCAGCGGAGCATTGGGAATCATTAAGAAAGGGACAGGTAATAAGACAGAAACTATCATATTGCCTCAATATCAATCCATGGTATGCCCACATCTTGAATACTGCATGCTGATGTGGTCGCCCCAATCTCAAAAAAGATATATGGGAATGGGAAAGATTCAGAAACGGACAACAAAGATGATGAGGGGATATGGACCAGCTTCCATCTAAGAAGAGATTCATAAGATTGGGACTTTTCATCTTGGAAAAGAGACGACTAAAGGGGGATACGAGGGAGGTCTGTAAATCTATGACTGGCGTGGACCAAGTAAATAAGGAAGAGTTATATACTCCTTCTCATAACACACGAACCAGGGGTCACCAAACCAAATTAATAGGCAGCAGCTTTAAAACAAACAAAAGGAAGTCTTTCTTCACGCACCACACAGCCAACCTGTGGAACTCTTTGCCAGAGGATGTCGTGAAGGCCAAGACTATAACAGGGTTCAAAAAAGCACTAGATAAATTAATGGAGGATAGGTCCATCTATGGCGCTTTGCCAGCGGTATCCCTAGCTAGGTATCCCTGTTTGCCAGAAGCGGGGCATGGGCGACAGGGGATGGAGCACTTGATGATTCCCTGTTCTGTTCATTCCCTCTGGGGCACCTGGCATTGGCCGCTGTCAGCAGACAGGATACTGGGCTAGGTCTTTAACTTTGATGGGTAGCTGGGAAGACAGTCAATCAGACAGAACCCGTTCGACAAACCTCTTCATTTCCTTGTTATTGCCTGACTCCTTTAATTCATTTCCTTTTCCTTATTTCCCAGCAGACTGACTAGCCACCAGATTTGGATGCTAGCAGAGGGACCTGACGAGCTCCTTCTTTTCGGCAGCGTTGAACTTGCCAGGGCACAGTCAGATTCTGGATGCTCATCTGAATGTAACGCCTAGCGCTCACCTTTATTTCTGTTTCTTAGCTCTTTTGGGCCATCGATCTTTGGTCTGACCTGTAGGATCCCTGCATTAGGAGAGATGGCTAATTAATGAGCCCATAAACCTTGGAAATCAAATGAAACCTGAAGTCCGTAGAAGACCTCGAAAGGCCCTTGGGGAGTGGAGTGCGAGCTGAGGAAGAGTTCCCTGCACAGCTTACATCTCCATTCTCGTTTTCCTGTCCTGAGCGCAAAAGCCAGGAAGCAGCTCCGGGTAGGGAGGGGATACCATATGTGTGCAGTGGTTAGACAGGAAACAGCAAGGAACTGGACTCGTATGGAGTGAAACTGTAAGCATCTTCTGTATGCCTGATGACTGCAGGTTTGAGAGAGTTATGTGGGAAGTGGAGGCTTTCGGTGGCTTTCAGAGGAAATGGAATGGACAGGCAGCCGAAAGTGGAATCCCAGGTTTTTAAACAATCCTCCACTAACACACCAAACAGCTCAGGTCTAGTTATTCATTGAAAATTAGAATAAAGTTACAGCAAGATTTCATCATAAATGAAGTCAAACCCTAAAGATTTCAGAACACAACTGCTATAAGGAGCCACGAGGGAAGCAATACAAATCAACCTTGCCTCAGAGAAAGGCAGTTAAACAATTTCTCTTTTTTAAAGCAGCATAATCTCCCCAAACGGAAGGGCCCTGTTCCCGGAGAAGGGTCCTGGAGAGGGTTTTCCTCGTTGGTGCCGGCCATCCACCTCCCCGAAAGGCGGGAGCTAGGTCGACGGAAGAATTCTTCCGACCAAGGCGCGGACTGATGTAGCCGCGCCGATTTACGTTCCCCGTGCAGCCCAGGCCCGAGGGTCGGTGCATGCTGAACAGTTAAGTCAAAACAGCTCCGTCCGTCAGAGGTGTGCAAAAGGGAAAACCCGCTCCTGGGCGACACGGCCACGCCGCCCTAACCCGCAGCGTAGCTAAGGGCATTCGGGGAGGCGGTGGGTGGGCCTCAAGCGACGGAAAGCCCTCCTCCAGCATGGGGTTGTGACAGCCTAGTCTCCGTAGCACAGACAGGGTGGCCACCAAGAGACAGGAACAGACAGCGAAAGCCAAAGCGGCCCCAGGGCAGGGGGCGAGGCTGCCTGTTGGACGAGGAGACCAGGTGGGACAGGCGTTTTGGAGAGGCCGTCCTCCCGTCAAAGGAGGAAGAGCCCGAGAAGAAGGGCCGGGCAAGAAGCTACAAGCAGGGAAAGAAGCAGAGCAGGCAGGCAGGCAGCTCCCCTTAGAGCCAAAGAAGGCACCGGTCCAAGCCCCCCAAAAGCAGACTAGAGAGCTGATCAGCTGCAAAAGACCAGGGAAAGCCAAGAACACAGAGAGACCCAAGTAAAGTTCCAGAGCTGAGCTTTGCTTACAAGGAGGAACCTGTGACAAAGATACCTAGAAGTACAGGGCCTGTGGAAAAGAGCACTCCCAAAGGCCCAGACTGACAACTGCTTTCCCGAGAGTCTGCTTTGCAGTGCACTAAGCCTAAGCAGCCCACTGTCGGTTTTCTGTTGTTCAAACCAATTGCCAGGGGAGAGCGCGAATGCAGTCCCCCACTACCACAAACTATGCAGTTGAGTTTCCTGCATTTGGGGAAATCGCAGTGGTCAGCACACCCACAGTGCAATGGATGAGCCTCATCCTGGGAAAACCACCTTTGTGATCATCAATAACCAAACTTCCATACAAACGGACTTCACTAAAATAAGACAGGAGATCTACATCACTCACTTCACCTCTCTACAAAGGAAAAAGGACTGTAAGCTGTCTAAACTCCTACCTGCCACATGGGGCCACAACCGTGATACCCCTAACCCACCGAGCAATATCGTCAATCTATCCAGCCACACACTCAGCCCAGAAGAACAGTCTGTCCTATCTCGGGGACTCTCTTTCTGCCCTGCCACCCCCACCAACATGATACAGTTCTGCGGCGATCTGGAAGCCTACTTTCGCCGTCTCCGACTCAAAGAATACTTCCAGGACAACACTGAACAGCGCACTGATAAACAGTTACCCTCCCACCAACAGCACAAGAAGAAGAACTCCACAGGGACTCCTCCTGAGGGTCAAAATGACAGTCTGGACCTATACAATGAATGCTTCCGCCGACATGCACAGGCAGAAATTGTGGAAAAACAACATCGCTTGCCTCACAACCTAAGTCGTGCAGAACGCAATGCCATCCTTAGCCTCAGAAACCATCCTGACATTATAATCAAAGAGGTTGATAAAGGAGGTGCTGTTGTCATCATGAATAGGTCTGACTACCAAAAGGAGGCCGCCAGACAACTCTCCAATACCAAATTTTACAGGCTACTTCCCTTAGATCCCACTGAGGAATACACTAAGAAACTGCACCATCTACTCAGGACACTCCCTACACTAACACCGGAACAAATCAACATACCCTTAGAACCCCGACCAGGGTTATTCTATCTACTACCCAAGATCCACAAACCCGGAAATCCTGGACGCCCCATCATCTCTGGCATTGGAACTCTCACTGAAGGACTGTCTGGATATGTGGACTCGCTACTCAGACCCTAGGTTACCAGCACTCCCAGCTATCTCCGTGACACCACTGATTTCCTGAGGAAACTACAATGCATTGGTGACCTTCCAGAAAACACCATCCTAGCCACTATGGATGTAGAGGCTCTCTACACAAACATCCCACACACTGATGGAATACAAGCTGTCAGGAACAGTATCCCTGATGATGCCACAGCACAACTGGTTGCTGAGCTCTGTGCCTTTATCCTCACACACAACTATTTCAAATTTAATGACAATATATATCTCCAGATCAGTGGCACCGCTATGGGCACCAGCATGGCCCCACAATATGCCAATATTTTTATGGCCGACCTGGAACAATGCTTCCTCAGCTCCCGTCCACTCACGCCCCTTCTCTACCTACGCTACATTGATGACATCTTCATCATCTGGACCCATGGGAAGGAGACTCTGGAAAAATTCCACCATGATTTCAACAGCTTCCACCCCTTCTTCAACCTCAGCCTGGACCTATCTACACGGGAGGTCCACTTCCTAGACACCACGGTCCAAATAAGTGGTGGTCCCATTAACACCACCCTATACCGAAAACCTACCGACCGCTATGCCTACCTTCATGCCTCCAGCTTCCATCCTGGTCACACCACAAGATCCATTGTCTACAGCCAAGCACTGAGGTACAACCGTATCTGCTCTAACCCCGCAGACAGAGACCAACACCTAGAAAATCTCCACCAAGCATTCTCAAGACTACAGTACCCACACGAGGAAATAAGGAAACAGATCAACAGAGCCAGATGTGTACCCAGAAGCCTCCTACTGCAAGACAAACCCAAGAAAGAAACCAACAGGACTCCTCTGGCCATCACATACAGTCCCCAGCTCAAACCCCTCCAACGCATCATCAGGGATCTACAACCCATCCTGGACAATGATCCCACACTTTCACAGGCCTTGGGTGGCAGGCCAGTCTTCGCCCACAGCCAACCTGCCAACCTGAAGCATATTCTCACCAGCAACTGCACACCGCAACATAGTAACTCTAGCTCAGGAACCAACCCATGCAACAAACCTCGATGCCAACTCTGTCCACATATCTACACCAGCAACACCATCACAGGACCTAACCAGATCAGCCACACCATCACCGGTTCATTCACCTGCACGTCCACCAATGTAATATATACCATCATATGCCAGCAATGCCCCTCTGCTATGTACATAGGCCAAACTGGACAGTCTCTAAGGAAAAGGATAAATGGACACAAATCAGACATTAGGAATGGCAATATACAAAAACCTGTAGGAGAACACTTCAACCTCCCTGGCCACACAATAGCAGATTTTAAGGCGGCCATCCTGCAGCAAAAAAACTTTAGGACCAAACTTCAAAGAGAAACTGCTGAGCTCCAGTTCATCTGTAAATTTAACACCATCAGCTCAGGACTAAACAAAGACTGTGAATGGCTTGCCAATTACAGAACCAGTTTATCCTCCCTTGGTTTTCACAGCTCAGCTGCTGGAACAGGGCCTCATCCTCCCTGATTGATCTAACCTCTTTATCTCTAGCTTGCTTCCTTATATATACACCTGCCCCTGGAAATTTCCACTGCTTGCATCCGAAGAAGTGGACATTCACCCACGAAAGCTCATGCTGCAAAACGTCTGTTAGTCTATAAGGTGCCACAGGATTCTTTGCTGCTTTGTGATCATGGTATTTCCCCTGCCAGGTAAGTATGAGTTCCTGCTGCCTGGCCGCCGCCTCCCCTCGCTCGCCCTGCACTTATAACACACGGGGCGGACCGACCGCCGGCCTCGCCCACACCGGCCCCCACTGCCGACAGCTGCCCCGACGCGTCCCCCGGAGCCCCTCCCTTCTCCACGCCGAGCTCCCGGTGCCAAAGTCGGGCCCTGCCTGGCAGTCTGCGTCCGCTCCCACAATGCTCTGCTCGCACACAGATCTGCATACCCGCTCATGTGGCTCCGCCCCTCCGCTCGGGCCCCGCCCCCTGCCCGCCCGGGCCGCCACTCTTGCCTGCCCTGTAGTGGTAGCCGGGTCCCGTCCCGGGAAGCCAGGCCAGCAGAGAGACGACGTGGCCCACCTGCTGCTGGGTAAAGAGCACAGCTTACATTTTGCTTCTCGCTCTCTCGCTCTCTCCCCACCGGAAGCTGGTCCAATACAAGAATGACCTCCCATCCCCTCGCAAAAAACCCACCTTTCCAAACAGTCCTTCTTTCCCAGCCCCCTAATTTTGCTTTCACACCCTGGGACCATCTCCTCTCTTTGTCTCCCCCACACCCCCCAGGTAAAGTAGAGATGGAGGCAACTTCAGCCACTGGAGACAGCCCCAGCGAGCGCTGCAGCCCGCCCGGGGGACGGGGAGGGTGTTTGCAGACAGAATACATATATTCCAGAATTCCAGCCCTGGGACACTGAGGAGGGGAGGAGTCAAAAATGCCCCCTTCAATTATTACCTCCTCTCCAGAGGTCAGGTGAGAATCTACAATCCTTTCTCCCCCCCAGACCCTGTGCCAGGATCCCTCAAGCAGAGCCTGGAGTCCTGCCCCTGGCATCTGTACTATTGACAAAGACTAAGTGACAGGGACAAAACACTCAAATCCCGCCTGGTGCGGGGAGCCAGGTTTGCTCTTCAAATTCTGTCGTTGGTACATTTGCAGGCCTGGGAATGTCCCACAACAGCATTAAATGGGAAGCTGCCTGCAGAACAGTGACACTGCACAGAGCTCCTGTGGAGGAGGGGTGGGAATTAGTAACATTTTGAGGATCGTTTGGGAAATGAGCCTTTGCTGACAAGGTTTGTCTCTGGTCATATTTCACCTTCAGGTGTTATGTTGAGGATCTTTAGTGTATTTTTGTGAGGTTAATAACTATCTCCTCGACTTAAAAATTGGTGTCACTTGATTTTTGCATCTCCTGTGACAATACAACTGACACGTGTGGCTTTCTACAGGGGGTCATGATGTTACAGTTGGGGAATTCAGTCTCTGTACTTCTGGGGGGAGTGTTGCTTTTTTACAGCTGCCCCACTGCCAGGCACACCGGGCTGTTAGCTGCACCCACTGTCCTTGCCAGGGGCCCCGCTGAACCCTGGGCGGCTGCACTGCCGTGCTGGGGTGACTCTGCAGGGGGAGAAGCTGCTGTGGAGCAATGTAGAGCAGGTGCAGGAAGGAGACGGGGTCACTATTCACATTCTGAACTGCACAATTTTCCAAATTTGGGAAAAGATAAATAGATTCATAGACTTAAGGTCGGAAGGGACCATTATGATCATCTAGTCTGACATCCTGCACAATGCAGGCCACAGAATCTCACCCACCCACTCCTGTAAGAAACCCCTGACCTATGTCTGAGTTATTGAAGTCCTCAAATCGTGGCTTAAAGACCTCAAGGTGCAGGGAATCCTCCAGCAAGTGACCTGAGCCCCACGCTGCAGAGGAAGGCGAATGTCTGAGAACAATTCTAAGGGGAAGGTGAATGCAGAGCAATGACACTGGAGATGCCCAGACCTCCAATGGGGGCAGCGTGGAAATTAATAATGGGAAGATCATTTGCTAAATTAGTCGTCACTGACAAGATTTGTCTCTGTTCCTATTTCACGCTGTGGTGTTAGTTAGAGGAATCAAGACAGATTTTTTTACTATATTGATTAAACACTTAATTTTATTTAATCAAGCCAAAAACTTAATGTCACTTATTTTTTCTCTGTCCTAGCAAGAATGAATTCAATTTTGTGACTTTCTGGAAAGTGCAGCAAGATTAAATGTGGGGAATTCAGTCTCTGTGTTTGTGAGCTGATGTTTTCCTCTCACAGGTCAGTGCCTGCATTGAAATACCCAGAGGGATCTAAGGGCTGGTGTATGCTGGGCACTGAACTGGCAGCGTGACATCTCTTAGAGTGTGAAACCCACCCCCAACCCATAGAGTTAAGGTGACCTAAGCCCTGGTTAGATAGTGCTAAAGAAAAGGAAGAATTGTTCTGTTCATGTAGCTATTACAGGGATTGGAAAACCCTTCCAGTCATCTGCCTGCTCACTCCAGTGGCTGCCAGCCCCTCCGCATGGCAGGGTGGGGTGGGTCTGTGCCTCCACGCGCTGCCCCTGTCCCAAGCCCCTGCAGCCAATGGGACACTGTGGGGGTGATGCCTGGGGGCAGCAGCACATGGAGGCCCCCCAGCCTGCCCTGCCTTGGAGCCCCAGGTAAGCGCCACACCCCTGACCCCCTTCCTGAGCCTGCCCCCCCCCCCCCCGTCCCACACACCCCCCTCCCGCCTACCCCCCAACGTCCGCCCACAGCCCACAACCCCACCCCTACTCCTGTTCCCCCTTCCTCCTGCCCCAGCCCAGAGCCTGCACCCAGCACCCAAACTCCATCCCAGAGCCTGCAGCCCAGACCCCCTCCCCAACCCAAACTCCCTCCCAGATCCCAGCCTCTCACCCCTTCTGCACCCACACTCCCCCCAGAGCCTGCACCCCAATCCCCAGCCCCAGCCCAGGGCCTGCACCCTAGACCTCCTCCACCCACCCAAACACCCTCCCAGAGCCTTAGGCAGGTGAGGGGCAGAGAGAGAGTTTTCCTGTGGGTGTAGTTAATCCACTTCCCAAGAGGTGGCAGCTATGTCAGTGGGAGAAGCTATATCAGTGGGTGTGCAAGCTGTGGTGTTTGCCACATTTAAGAAGTTTAATCAAACCCCATTTTTAAAACCACCTGTGGTCTGGGAATGGCAAAGGAGATCGATGAAGCAGGGTCTATCCTGCAAAGTCCTGGAGATCACAATTCTATATTCCTGTTGTCACGGGGGTATAGCTCAGTGATAGAGTGCTTCTTGCTGCTCACAGTGGTACTTGGTCAAACTCCTGTGTTCTCTTATAACCTTTTTTCTTTTTTTAAAAAAAGGAAAACATTTTCATTTCCATTCTCCATTATGTTCAGGAGCTCCTCTATACGGGGGTGCTTGATATGAATGTAAACACTCAACATTTTGCTGTTCAAATGCATAAAAACCTAGCGAAGCTGTCCATCAGCTGAAATCAGTTCCAATCCTCTAAGTGTCCAGTTTATGTTTTCATCAATTAAACAAAGGTATCATACGAATGTACATTTGCAGATCCCTTCTCTCCAGGAGCTGTGCTGTGCAGAAGAACAAGAACCACATCCAGCTGCAGTTGAGAAGTCTGATAACGAAAGAGCCAACAAATGTTCTGAGGGCTGGAGAAAAATGCCTTCTACTGAGCTATTGAACGAGCTCAACCTGTTTTGCTTATCAAAAGAAGATTGAAAGGTGACTTCATTGAAGTGTTGAAAGGCCTTAATGGAGAGAAAAGATTGGGTATGAAAGGGCTCTTTAATATAGGAGAGAAAGGTATAACAAGACCCAATGGCTGGAAGGTGAAAAGAGACAAATTCATATTACAAATAAGACACAAATATTCAGCAGCCAGGATGATTCACTACAGGAACAAGCTATCAAGGAAAGTGATGGATTTGCCATCTCCTGATGTCATTTAATGAAGACTAGATGCCTTTCTAGAATGTATTTGCCCCAAAAGTAGCTATTGTGTCATATAGGAGGCATGTGATATGCAGGGGGTCAGATTAGATGCTCTAATGGTCTCTTCTGGCCATAAAGTCGACTAATTTCTGAAAAACTGAGTGTAGCATTGGGAGAAGTGTCTGATGTTTTCCTGTCTAGCCGGCTTGCTGCCTAGAACGAACGCTCCTTGAGTGGGGTGATCCCCAGGGAGTAGCTCAATCCTCCAAAGTGCCTGGCCAGGGCAGGACATTAGCACAGCAAGGGAGGGGTGTGGCAGTGACATCACAAAGGCTTTTTGCAGGACCTCAGACTATTGGTCAAAGGTGGTGGGGAGGTGGTGACTTCACAGAGAGATGCTGACATCAGCCAGGCAGGACAGGGGCGAGGGGCCAGGGAAACCTCAGAGACCCCTGTGGCTTTGCTTCAGCAAGTCTCCTTCTCCAGGTCTCTCTTTGAGGACAGAGAGAGTATTCCGGTTCAGGTACGTGAGCGCCAGGAGGAACCTCTTTAGAGTTTTCTCCTTCCCTTTTAGTGATTTTACTAGAAAACAGCCGTCCCTGTTTAGAAGGTAAGAGCCTCCTTGAGGTTTGAAACCTGTTCAGTCTGATCCATCTAGTGACAGTTGAATTTTTGGCATGGAAAATACAAACTTAAGGAGGCAGAATTTTATTCCGCACCTGGGATTTTGTCCTTTAGAATCACTGTGGTCATTAGAGTTTGTCGTTTTTGTTTCACCTTTTCCTCCATCCATCCCTTCCTCCTTTCTCTTTGTCTCTTGCTTCTTTTGTCCTTTCACGTGTTCCCCTCCCAACACCAGGAGCAGTGTGTGTGTGCGTGCGTGTGTGTGTGTGTGTTGCGGGGGAGTGCTCGACAGCTCCCATTGTGGGAGGCCCACCCAAAAATGTGGGGCTGAAATAGTGCTCGGGCAGTGATCCCCACTGGTGACCTGGGCCATCCTTTGGGCTCTCTGGTGAGAACCCTCAGCCTCCCATCCTCAGTCTCTACCCTGATTGGCTGAGCAGGGGGTTATTGACAGGGAGGAGACTCAGGTCCTTGTTGTTCTCTTTTAAGACCAAGGAAATAAGTCAGAACCAGTCATATGTTTGATGAATTTTGCTGCTTTGCTGCATTAATGGTCTCTGAGCAGTTCATGATTCTCTCTAACATTGCAGTTCTCCTCAAATACTTGCTGAATAATTATTGTGCACTGTTGTTGGTCTGGAGCTCATCCGAGAGCACTTTATTCAGGTCATTCAATGTCTGAAATTCAAGATGTGATGGTTAGTTTGAAAATCAGGGCTCTTGGGTCCTATTCCCAACTCTGCCATGGGCTGGCTGTGTGACCTAAGACAAGTCAATTCTCTTTTCTCAGCCTTAGCTCCTCCCTCTTTCAAGTAGGGATAATAATGATCCGCTCCTACCTACCTCAACACACTCACTGTCTCTCCCCACACACACAAAGTCTCCACACTGCACTTGAAAGGCAGCTGGCAATCTAGTAGGATGCCCACAAAACGATGGGAGAGAGAAATCTGCATCATTGAAAGTACAGCCATGGAGACACCACACACCAGCCTTCCCTAGCTAGCAAGAATCAAACTTCCACAGAAAAACCCCTATGGTATCATAGCCCAGCTCCCTAAGCCCTCAGCCACAACCACTTAACACATGGATCTTTTTACACTCTGGTTCTGTTCTCACTGAAGGGTCATTTCCAATTGTTTGCTCAGACCAGCTTCCCCAGCACCCTCACTGCTGTGCAGTTCTGTACGTGTGGCCATGGCTGAACAGCAAGAATTCCTGCCCTTTTCCCTACTGGCTGGAGCATGGCTAGAGTGTGTCTGTGGTTAATGATGTTACTGTAGATTGTTCATTCCCTGCCTTGGCAATTCAGACAGTCCCTTTTCCCAACATATTTCCAGCACATCAGTCCCTGGCTGGTGTCTCCTGGGCAGTGGAAAACATCCCTTGTTTGGTGCTGCCAAGGGGATCGTGCAGAGCTGAGACATCCCTCAGCTTGGAACAAAGGGGGTGTTGGATGGAATTTATCACACAACCCTCCCTGCTCCCCAGAGCCCCATGGGGAGAATCTAGAGAGGGGGGAGTCATTCCTCCCCTGCACTCCCAGAAGAGCTGCTAGGGCTCCTTCCTGCCAGCTACTCACCCCTGGATACACCCTCAGCTCCTGGGAACTTTCTGCTCCAAAGGCTCCAGAGGCCTGGGGTGGGGAGGGCGTCACTGCACAGTCTGAAACACAAGGGAGGTTTCTGGAATTGAAGGAAGGAGCAGGAAATGGAGAGGAAAGAAACAGAGAGAAAACGCCTCTTCTCCCCTCCCCCTCCCAGCAAGAAATGTGACCAAGGACCAGCGTTAGGGGAAATGGTGCCCGGGGCAAAACTTGTACTTTGGCACTTCCCCATTGCCCCGGACGATCCGCCTCCCTGTTTACAGCTAGCTCCTGCACTCCCAACCCTTGTGCCTCCTTCACACCTAACTCCTGCCCCCTCCTGTGCCCTAACCCCTACACTGTCGCCTTTGCCCTTAACTCCCACACTCCCCTCCTGTGCAGGGCCGACTCCAGACCCCAGCGCGCTAAGCGCGCGCTTGGGGCAGCATCCCGTGGGAGGGCGGCAGGCGGCTCCGGTGCATCTCCTGCAGACGTGCCTGCGGTGGGCCCCCCGGTCCGGTGGCTTGGGGGGAGCATCCGCTGGCCTGCCGGCGGGTGGGCCCCGGGCGCCGCGGGACCAGCGGACCCTCTGCAGCCACGTCTGCAGGAGATGCACCGGAGCCGCGGGACCGGCGACCGCCAGAGCGTCCCCCGTGGCGTGCCGCCCTACTGGGGCGGCGCAAATCCCAGAGCCGCCCCTGCTCCTGTGCCACCAGCCATTGCCCCTCTGCCGCACCCCCTTCATCCCTAACCCCTGCACCCCCTCCTGCAACCATGTGGGGACACTGACCTGTGTACATGGAGCCGCTGGTATTGCTGCCTGCTCCTCCCTGGGATGCTGCTCCTCCGGGCACCCGAGGGGCTGCAGGGCATGGGGAGGGGCGAAGTGACATCATCCGAGCTCCTGCATCCAGGTCACTTTCCTCAGCCGGGCTGCATCAGGGGAGGGCAGAGAGCAGCAGCTTCTGATGCTCCCATCACAGCACCAGGTGGGGAAAGTGACCAGGACGCATGGAGCACATAGTGTTGCTCCTCGCTCCCCCCACCCTCTGTGGGGCCACGGAGGAGCACTGGGGCAGGGGAGAGCAGTGAGCACCTTTGCACTGCCACACGGTGCCCTTTGACCCCTGGAGCCCTGGGCGGCTGCCAGGGGGCCCCACCCCTAAGGCCGGCCAGGCTCCCCAGCACGAACAGCAGAGACACAGGGAGACTGGCCCCACACTGAGCAGTGGTAGCCTGGGCGGCTCGTAATGGAGGCTCGGGGGGCTCAGCCTCCCCAAACCTTGCGTCGCCCAGGGGGCAGTGGGGCCCATGACTAGGGGCCCTGGCCAAACTGGGCCCCCTGGAAAACTCTCCCCCATGTCGGCCCCAGGAGTGGAGGAGCTCCCACTCCCTGCTACGGCCCGGGGGCTGCAGCAGGGGCACAGAGCATCTCTGGTCTCGGGGCCACAGCGGGGCCGGGGTAAAGGAGTGACGGGGTGGGGCCAGTGGGGGAAGGGGTGGAACAGAGGTGACAGTGGATGGGGCCGTGGGTGGAAGGTGTGGAAGGGGGCAGAGCCACAGACAGTAATGGGGGGTCATGGTTCCAGTGCTGGGGCCCCACACTTGTTCTCCCTTCCCTGGGCTTTGGCATCACTAGCCCCTGCTTAGCGAGTAGGGTTCAGTGGTCCCCAAAATGTGGGGCATGACTCCTAGGGGGACACAGAGGAACATTCATGGGGGCACCTCAGGGCCTGAGCCAGCCCCCATGGAGGGAGCAGCGCTCAGCCCCACTCTGTCCCAGCTCTTCCCCAACCCCACCTTCAGCCTGGGCCTCTGGCTCCCAGCTCGGCCTCGACCCCCTTACCCCTGTCTGCACCTCTCTCCCCAGCAAGCAACAGCCCCACTCCCAGCCCCAGCCTCGACCCACTTACCACTTACCCGTTTCTCAACCGTGGCTTCTGAAGGTATGATGCTGCCCCGCGCAGGAACGTGCTGCGCCGCTTCACCCCTTCCCCCGCACAAAGCGGCTGGTCGGGGCGGGGCCGGGGAAGCTCCTGCCGCCATGCCCCACCCGGCACAGGGCAGGTCTGTGCGGGGCGGGTCCGGGCCGGGTCTGGCTCTGTCCGGGGACTCGATCCCTGTGTCCACCCCGCGGGGATGTTCCCGGCGCCCCTTGTTCGCTGGGGCTGTAACCCACCCCCCCTGCATCTGGGTGTGGGTGGGTCCGCCGGGCCTCGGCACTGGCTGCGTGTCACCCCCCGACTCCCGCTGCCCCCGGCCCCGCCCCCCTCCCCCGGGTGAGCCCGGCTATAAACACCCGCAGACAGACTTGGCCTTCCCGCAAAGCCCTGCCCTGCCCCCCTCATTCCCTGCCCCTGCTCCCCCATACCCCCAAAGCTCTGTCCCTGCCCCCCCCACCTGGTCACTGCCCACCCCCGTGCGGGGGCACCAGCACTGTGCCGGGTCGTGATGGGAAATTGTCCACGCTGGCCCAGGAGAGACGTGTGTGTCCCTGCTGCCCCCTGCTGGTGGGGCTGAGCCCCGCTCTGTGTGTGTGGTGGCTTTGCAGGATTTTGTATCCTGCAGCAAGTGACACACACACACACATTGACGCACAAAGGGACTCACACAATCCCAAGAACACTCACACAACACACCCAGAGGGCATGCTAGCCCAACCCCCAGAGAGAAACAATCACACCCCACAGCCGCACTCTCAATCACACACACACTCACCAGAATATTCGCAATCTTGCACAGAGACACAACTGCACACAGTTCACGCCCACTGCTCCCAACACAAGGACCTCCTGCCCCACACAGCCTGTGCCGAGGCCTGTGGAACTCACTGCCACTGGACAGCTACCAATGAGAATGATCCTCCTGCTGGATCATCTGCTTGGCCCCCAATCCCTCTCAGGACCTGTGTGGCGTGGCTGGGGATTGTGCAATGGCCCAGCACCAGGCAATGCAGAACAGACACCACACGCCCTGCTCAGCCTCACCTGAGCTGCTCTCCAGGTGCATTGGAGCCCAGCACCCCACACCGTGGCACTCCTGCCCCACAGGGGGTGAGCTGCAGCCCCTGCCACACTCCGCAGAGGGGAGAAGGGTCAGGCCAGCCAGCCCTTGTAAGATGGGGAAATCACCATCGGGGTCAACGGTATGGGGGCTGTGACATATTGAGAAACGGTTGTTGCACTGGCAGAGGGCAGCAGAGCATGCGCACACACACACAGTTGCAAACATACACAAACACATGCATGAATCCAGCCACACACACACAATTGCTAATGTACACAAACACCCTCACAAATCCAGCCAACACCAACACAAGCCTGGGAGCCAAGGGAGCAGAGCAGGCTGGGGCTGGGTCACTCCACTTCCCACAGGAATTAGCCGGCCCCCCTGGTCCCACGATGGCCTGGGACCAGCCCCCCTCTGCTTCCCCCCACAGAGACCTGCGGCCCCAGCCTGCTCTGCTCCCCTGGCTCCCAAGCTTGGGGGAGGGGGAACCGCCCCATAGCACTCGCCGGCGGCATTGCTGGGAGCAAGGGCAGTGGACCAGGCTGGGGCTGGGTCACTCCACTTACCATGCAGTGAGTGCAGGGGCAGGGGACAAGCCGGGCAGCCCCCCCTGCAGCAGCTCCCCTCCCCAGCTCACCTCCGCTCCACCTTCTCCCCTGAGCTCGCCACGTCTCCCGTCTCCCAGGCTTGTGGTGCCAATCAGCTGTTTAGTGCGGCAAGCCTGGGAGGGGAGGAGAATCAGAGCAGGGGCGTTGTGCTCAGGGGAGAAGACGGAGCAGAGGTGAACTGGGACAGGGAGCGGTTCACCTGCACGCTCCCACCCCTGTTACTTGCTGTGGGCAGCCCTCCCCCCGCACCTCCCAGCCCCCTGCCCCAGCTCACTTCCACTCCCCCACCTCCCCATAATGCGTTTTTTGGTGCCCCCAACCACTTGGCACCCTGGGCGGCCGACTAGTTCGCCTAGTGGTTGCACTGTCCCTGGCCACTGCCTATCAGCAGGATTCCCCCTCCTCCTCCTCAGTGAGAATAAATCTCCACACCTAGACAGCTGGTCTGTCCGTAGCACCACAATCCCCCATGCCTGAGCCTCCCTGCCAAAGCCCTGCACCTGGCTCCAGAGAATTAAGTCTCACGTGTCACTGGGAACTCGACTTCTTGTGCCCAAAGAGTCTCGGCCCCCCTCAGTAGCTGACCTGAGAAACACAGTGTCTGCAAAAGCAGCAAAGAGTCATGTGGCACCTCACAGACTAACAGACGTATTGGAGCATGAGCTTTCGTGGCTGAATCCCCACTTCGTTGGATGTGTCAGTGTTTGCCTTTTCCAAATAAGTGCCTGGAGGGCCTTTTTTTTTTGTGTAACCACGTGGCCTAATGGATAAGGTGTCTGACTTCGGATCAGGCGATTGAGGGTTTAAATCTTTTCGTGGTTGTGCTCGTGCAGTTTTACCATTGTGCTGAAAGTCCTGCTCCCTTCAGGGCTGGAACTTCTTCTTGGCGGCTCAGGCCAATGTTCTGGCCTGGAGGATGGAGACCCCAGTGACTGGTGACCTGGTGACCCGGAGACGCAGCTCAGGAGTCACAGCCAGTTCTGGCCAGTGAGAGGACAATGGGCTGCGGGGAGAGGACCCCGTGACCAACCTGTTCCAGCCAGAGGGGGACGGAGAGGAGAGGAGGCCCAGGCAACCCTGTTTACCTGGAGAGAAGACAATGGACAGAGGCGGGGCTTGGGGCCAGGGATATCGGAGGCCCAGCTGGGAAGCAGGGTGGCTCTGGGCTGGACAGGGGGAGCAGGTAGAGCCCATCTGGCTGCAGAGGGATTGGGTTATGCTGTGCTGAGGGAGGCCAGGCTTGAGGCCCTGAGAGTTTCCTGTGCTGTGTTCAACTCTCAATAAACCCTCCTGTTTTATGCTGGCTGAAAGTCACTCCAGTCTAGAGAACAGGGGGCATCAACCCCTTCGTGGGTGAGGAGGCCCCAGGGGTCCAGAGCGCGTGGACTCCCTGAGGGGGGGGCCCACGGCAAGAGACAGACGTGCTAAGGCTCAGAGAGGTGCGGCTCCAGGAGGTGGAGGGGCCTGACCCCCGAGAGAGAGTGGACCTCCGAGAAGGGCTGTCTCACTGAAAGGGCAACCCCCACGGACCGCACAGGGCCATGAGTGGGCACGATCTGTGAGTCCATGACAGGCAATGACATCACAAAGGCCTTTTGCAGGACCTCAGACTATTGGTCAAAGGTGGTGGGGAGGTGGTGACCTCACAGAGAGATGCTGACATCAGCCAGGCAGGACAGGGGTGAGGGCCAGGGAAACCTCAGAGACCCTGTGGCTTTGCTTCAGCAAGTCTCCTTCTCCAGGTCTCTCTTTGAGGACTGAGAGAGTATTCGAGTTCACGGACGTGAGCGCCAGGAGGAACCTCTTTCGAGTTTTCTCCTTCCCTTTTAGTGATTTTACTAGAAAACAGCCGTCCCTGTTTAGAAGGTAAGAGCCTCCTCGAGGGAAGGGGTGTCCTGGGGGTGTCACAGTTCAGATGCCGGTGGCCCCCCATGTAAGGAAGTTCCCGCCACCAGCTTTGTGTTCGCAGTGCGGGAGAGAGCAGCATCCACGGCAGTGATTTGCTCCTGGCTGCCGGAGCAGAGCAGCAGGCTCAGCTGTCAGGACTTCCCAGAGCAATGAAAGGAGGGCCCATGGCTCTGTAGCAGGAATGCAGGGCAGGCGAGTTCACGGCGGGCATTGTGGGATACTGGAGGCCAGTTATGGTGATATAATGAACAGCAGCATCTACACTGACACACAGGGTACGTCTACACTACGGGATTATTCTGAATTTACATAAACCGGTTTAGCAAAACAGATTGTATAAAATTGATTGCGTGCGGCCACACTAAACACATTAAATCGGTGGTGTGCGTCCACGGTCTGAGGCTAGTGTCGATTACTGGAGCGTTGCACTGTGGGTAGCTATCCCGTAGCTATCCCATAGTTCCCGCAGCCTCCCCCCCTCGTTGGAATTTCCGGGTTGAGATCCCAGTGCCTGATGGGGCAAAAATCATTGTCGCGGGTGGTTATGGGTACAGCCACACCCCTCCCTCCCTGAAAGCAGCAGACAACCGTTTCGCGCCTTTTTTGCTTGGTGAACTGTGCAGACGCCATAGCACAGCAAGCATGGACCCTGCTCAGCTCAATACCGCAATCGTGGATGTTTTAAACACCTCACGCACTCTCGTGCAGTATATGCTGAACCAGGACCTTCAAACCGAGGCGAGGAGGAGGCGGATACGGCAGCGCGGCGATGACAGTGATGAGGACGTAGACACAGAATTCTCTCAAACCACGGGCCCCTGCGCTTTGGAGATCCTGATGGTAATGGGGCAGATTCTATCGATTGAACGCCGATTTTGGGCTCGGGAAACAAGCACAGACTGGTGGGACCGCATTGTGTTGCAGGTGTGGGACGATTCCCAGTGGCTGCGAAACTTCGCATGCGTAAGGGCACTTTCATGGAACTTTGTGACTTGCTTGCCCCTGCCCTGAAATGCCATAATACCAAGATGAGAGCAGCCCTCACAGTTGAGAAGCGAGTGGCGATAGCCCTGTGGAAGCTTGCAACGCCAGACAGCTACCGGTCAGTCAGGAATCAATTTGGAGTTGGTAAATCTACTGTGGGGGCTGCTGTTATGCAAGTAGCCAAAGCATTCTCTATGCTGCTGCTACGAAGGTTGTGACTCTGGGAAATGTGCAGGCCATAGTGGATGGCTTTGCTGCACTGGGATTCCCTAACTGTGGGGGTGCGATAGATGGAACCCATATCCCTATCTTGGCACCGGAGCACCAGGGCATCCAGTACGTAAACCGGAAGGGGTACTTTTCAATGGTGCTGCAAGCTCTGGTGGATCACAAGGGACGTTTCACCAACATCCACGTGGGATGGCCCGGGATAGTTCATGACGCTCGCGTATTCAGAAGCACTACTCTGTTTAAACGGCTGCAGCAAGGGAATTACTTCCCAGACCAGAAAATAACAGTTGGGGATGTTGAAATGCCTGTCGTTATCCTGGGGGACCCAGCCTACCCCTTGATGCCATGGCTCATGAAGCCATACACAGGCAGCCTGGACAGTGGTCAGGATCTGTTCAATTACAGGCTGAGCAAGTGCAGAATGGTGGTGGAATGTGCATTTGGCCATTTAAAGGCGCGCTGGCGCACATTACTGACTCGCTCAGACCTCAGCCAAACCAATGTCCCCTATGTTATTGCTGCTTGCTGTATTCTCCACAATCTCTGTGAGAGTAAGGGAGACCTTTATGGCGGGATGGGAGGCTGGGGCAAATCACCTGGTCGCTGATTACGCGCAGCCAGACACCAGGGAGATTAGAAGAGCACACCAGGAAGTGGTGCGCATCAGAGAAGCTTTGAAAACGAGCTTCATCAATGGCCAGGGTACACTGTGACTGCTGTGTTTGTTGATGAACACCCACCCCCCCTTGATTGACTCATTCCCTGTAAGCAACTCACCCTCCCCCGTTGAGTACAGCTTACTTGTGCAAATAAAGTCACTATAGTATAAAAATCAGGAATTCTTTATTAATTCATTATAAAAAGAGGGAGAGAAGTAAGGGTGTGGTTTGGGAGGAGGATAGGAGGGATGGAGAAGGCCATTTAAAAATTTCACAGTAATGACAGCCTTCTGGTTGGGCTGTCCACGGGGGTGGAGTGGGCGGGTGCAGGCCTCCCCCAGCGTTCTTACACGTCTGGGTGAGGAGGATGTGGAACATGGTGAGGGTTGAGGGTGGTTATACAGGGGCTGCAGCGGCACTCTGTGATCCTGCTGCTGTTCCTGAAGCTCCACCAGACGCTGGAGCATGTCAGTTTGATCATGCAGCAGCCCCAGAGTTGCATCCTGCCACCGCTGATCTTCCTGCCGCCACTGCTGATTTTCCTGCTGATCTTCCTGCCGCCACCTCTCATCTCCGGTGTCTTTCCTGTCCTCACGTTCACTGGCATCTTTCCTGTAATTTGATACCACGTCCTTCCACTCATTCAGATGAGCTCTTTCCTTGCGTGTAACTTCCATAATATCTGAGAACATTTCATCTCGCATCTTCTTTTTCCTCCGCCTTATCTGTGCTAGCCTTTGGGATGGAGGAGGGACACTTGAAAAATTTGCAGCTGCATGAGGGAGAGAAATATTTTAAAAGATACATTTTACAGAACAATGGTTATACTCTTTCACAGTGAACAGCGCTATTCACCTTACATAGCACATGTGATTTCCCTACAAGGTCGCATTTTTCATCTTAATACTGAGTGCCTGCAGCTCTGGAGTTACTAATCTCACAGACACAGGTCCAGGCATCAGAATTCAGTTTGCATGCGGCCATGGTAAGCCACTGTCTTTCGGCTTCTGTAGTGATTTACCCCTCCCCCCAACGCATGGCTAATACCATGCTAGCTCCCTGCTAATCAACACCCTTCCCACCCCACTGCGTGGCTGGTAGCTTAGGAAGATCCCCGCTGACCAAACACGAAAAGATCATCGGCATTTCACTCCTCCCTCCCCGCTTGGCTAAGTGCAGGAAAGTTTTTTTAAGCTGCTGCAGTCCACGAACCCAGTAGGAAAATGGCCATCCCCTTACTTAAATTCCTGATTTTTAACCAGGTTATCCTGAACGATATCACTTTGCTGAGGATCACACAGCGAGATAAAGAACGGATGCTTCTTGAATGCCAGCAGTCACCGGGACCATACGCTGCTATGCTTTGCCATGCAATGATACCTGATTACTTGCTACATGCATGGCGTGGTAAAGTTTCCTACCATGGTGGGCGGAACAAGGCTGCCTTGCCCAGAAACCTTCTGCAAAGGCTTCTGGAGTACCTCCAGGAGCGCTTCATCGAGATGCCCCGGAGGATTTCCTCTCAATCCCGGACATGTTAACAAACTTTTCTAAGTAACTATACTGTCTGCGAATGCGTCCCAAGTCCTCAGGGCAAATCAATCATTAAAAAACGCTTGCTTAAAAAACAATGTTTGCTATTTGCAAAGGTTCACTCACCAGAGGTCCCTTCCATGGCGTCATTGTCTGGGATAGTTGCTTGGGAGGGCTGGGAGGAGGGTAATTCCGTCAGGGTGAGAAAAAGCTCCTGGCTGCTGGGGCTCATGGAGTGCTGTGTGCTCTCTGCTAGGTCGTCCTCCTCTTCTTCATCTTCATCTTCCCCATCCGCAAAGTCCTCAGACATGGCAGAGATTACGACCCCCACCTCAGAATCCACGGTCAGGGTGGGGTACTTGTGGCGCAGCCCCTAAAATTGCATGCAGCTCAGCATAGAAGCGGCATGTTTTTCGACCTGCCCCGGACCTACCGTTTGCTTCTTTGGTTTTCTGGTAGGCTTGTCTGAACTCCTTAACTTTCACTCTGCACTGCAGTGAGTCCCTGCTGTGGCCTTTATCCGTCATAGCCTTAGAAATTCTTTCAAATACTTTTTCATTTCGTCTTTTGGAACGCAGTTCTGTTAGCACTGAATCCTCTCCCCATATAGCGATCAGATCCAGTACCTCCCGTGCAGTCCATGCTGGGGCTCTTTTTCGATTCTCAGGAGACTGCATTGTTACCTGTGCAGATGAGCTGTGCGTGGTCACCTGTGCTGATGAGCTCTCCACGCTGGGGAAGCAGGAAATGAATTTCAAAAGTTCGTGGGGCTTTTCCTGTCTACCTGGCCAGTGCATCAGAGTTCAGAGTGCTGTCCAGAGCAGTCACAGTGGTGCACTGTGGGATACCACCCGGAGGCCAATACCGTCGATTTGTGGCCACACTAACCCCAGCCCGATAAGTAAATCCCGATATTAGCGCGACCCCTCCCGTCCGGGAGGAGTACTGAAACCTATTTAAAGACCCATTAAAATTGATAAACGGTGCCTCATTGTGTGGACGGGTGTGGCTTTAAATCGGTTTTATGCTCCTAAAACCGGTTTAAATGCCTAGTGTAGACCAGGCTTTAGAGCGCCGAGGACTGGAACTGATTTCAGCTGCTGGACAGCTCTGCTAGGTCTTTAGTCATTTGCACAGGAAAATGCTGAGAGTTTAAATTCATTTCAACCCCGCCACTCCCTGCCTTCAGCAAACTCCTGAACATACTGGAGATGGGTCTGGAAATCGATTTTCATTTGAAAAAGCTTTTTAAGGGAATCACTTGGATTGGAACTAGGAACCCATTATGCTGTAGGGAAACATTCACCCACTGAGCTATACTCTCAACAAAGAGTGTCATGTATAGCCCAGAGCAGGAACAGTTTTAATGTGGGGTTAGTAAACTTTATCTCTGTACAAACACCACAGCTTACAAACTCCCCACCCCCGCTCTGTGTCACCAGAGCACAACAACAACTCTCCTTGGGGCACACACAGCTCCCCAGCTCCCTGCCCGTCAGTCTCTCCAGCATTGCTCCAATCCCTTAAAGCAGGGTCTCAACCTCAATTTACCTTAGGGCCAGGGCCAGTCCTCCAGTCCTCCCAGTGGGCCAATAATGTCACTCATACTGCCCAGAACCCGTCCCCCAAAACTCCATTCCCCAACCTGCCTAAGGCTCTGGGAGGGAGTTTGGGTGGGGAGGAGGTCTAGGGTGCAGGCCCTGGGCTGGGGATTGGGGTGCAGGAGGTGTGCAGGCTCTGGGGTTTGGGTGCAGATGGGGTGAGCGGCTGGTCTCTGGGTGGGAGTTTGGGTGGGGGTGGGGTTCTGGGGGGCAGGCTCTGGGATGGAGTTTGCAGCGCTGTAACAAGGGCGAGGCGAGTGAGGCACTTGCCTCGGGCGTGCAAAGTGGAGGGCACAGCTCTACCACGATCAGCGGCGCTTGGCGGCAGCTCTACCGCTGCCACTTCTTGGCAGCAATTCGGCAGTGGGTCCTTCTCTCCAAGAGGACTCAGGGACCCGCTGCCAAATTGCCACCGAAGGATGAATGAAGCGCGGTGGCAATTCAGTGGCAGGTCCTTTCCTCCAACAGGAACTCAGGGACCTGCCGCCAAAGAGCCTGGAGCCGGCCCTTGCCTTGGGCACAAAAATTCCTTGTCATGGCTCTGGGAGTTTGGGTGCTGGGTGCAGGCTCTGGGCTGGGGCAGAGGTAGGGGAACAGGAGGAGGGTGGGGTGCAGGCTCTGGGAGGGAGATTGGGGCAGGCGGGAGGGGTGTGTGGAGGAGAGGGCACAGGCTGTGGGAGGAGTTGGGGCAGGCGTGTGTGGACCGGGGTGCAGGCTCTGGGAGGGGTCAGGAGTGTGGCGCTTACCTGGGGCTCCAAGGTGGGGCAGGCTGGGGGCCTCCATGTGCTGCTGCCCCAGGCATCACCCCACAGTGTCCCATTGGCTGCAGGGGCTCGGGACAGGGGCAGCGCGGAGGCACAGCCCCACCCTGCCCTGCCATGGGAGGGCCGGCAGCCACTGGAGCGAGCAGGCAGACGCTGCTCAGCTCCGCTGCACTGACGGGGCCCCTGGGCGGGGGGGAAAGCGCCTGGGGGCAGCAGGTGGGGCCAAGGGAGTGACCTCATCCCAAAACTGCTGGAGCCGCATGGGCGAGACCTGGGAACCAGGACTGCCAGCCAGACAAACACCTTTAAGAGGAGGCGTCCCTCTCCCTGTCAAAAACTGATCTTCCTCCTTCAGTTCAGTGACAGCCTGAATTGTTCCTTATCCCGGCAGAGCCAGAGGACTGAAAGCAGCAACATCAAACCCCTGTGTAGCTCGCAGGAATGGACATAAACACTCCCTGGTGTCTGAGGAGATGTTCAGCTTTGCCCTTGGTCAACTACAAGGCCAAAGGGAAAGGAGGTGGCACCAAAGGGAAAGGAGAGTGAAACACGACACATCATAGTTATGCCCATGGTGGCTGCAAAATCTTTTTATGTACTTCCTCTTATCAGCAGTGTATTGTTTTCTCTGGAGTCTAGACCTTGACTATACCTTGGCCAAGAAATTTGTACCTTGATAAAATAATTGACTGCCCCTGTGAAGACAATGGACTTGACACCCACTGGGGTGTCCCTACACAGGTACAAGTACTAACAACAGTGGCTGCCTTTTAGCCATAGATTTTAATCAGGGCAATAAATACAAACCCCTGTTAAATCATTTCTCAGCCCGAGTCCTTCTCCCACATTCCCTAGAGCATTGGGCCACCATGTGGATGTTTCATTTCCTGCCTCAATTTCACACAGAGACACAATTTCCTTTGCACAGATCCATGAACAGCAAAATCTTCCTGTGTCTCTGGTCTGAGCCAGGGCATTTGATTTCAGTGAACCCTTCACTCCTGCACTGGCGATAGACAGCGGGATCATGGCACCTGCATCCCTGCCAGGGAGATATTGGCTCAGCTCTTTCTTTCTGCTGCTGTTGTTAGTCCATGAAACATCAAGGGTGGAATGCAAGGCTGAGTTCATGCACCAGCCCCCTGAAAAAATTTCAGTGCCCCAGAGAAATCCTGCCCCCAGCTATTGGAACGATGTGCTGGAGATTTGACTAGGAAAGGGACTGTCTGAATTGTCAGAGTGGGGAATGAACAACAATCTTCAGCAATGTCATTCACACAAACACACTCTCATCCTGCTCCAGCTGGAAGGGAAATGGGCAGGAATTCTCGCTGTTCACCCAAGGACACAAGTACACTAATGCACAGCCGTGAGTGTGCTGGGGAAGCTGGTCTGAGCAATTTGAAGTGACAATTCAGTGAGAACAGAATCATCATGTAAAAGAACAGCTATATATCAAGTAGTTGTGACCAAGTCATTAAGGGAATGGGTTAGGCATCTATTGGGGTCACCCTGCACAAGTTCAAATCCTGCCAACTATGCAGGCACTGTACTGTTGTTATTATTACTCTAGTCTTAGTGCCTGAGCATCCAGAGTGCAAAGTGGAACCAGATCTACTTTCACTCTGTCTACACTTAAAAGGCTGCTGTGGCACTGCTATAGCACTTTGGAGTAGACAGTGACTGGAGGTGTTTTCCCATCCCTGTAAGAGCTCCATGGGCAGAACAATGGCGCCTCCAAGGTGGGGCAGGCTGGGGCCTCCATGTGCTGCTGCCCCAGGCATCACCCCACAGTGTCCCATTGGCTGCAGGGGCTCGGGACAGCAGCGCGCTGAGGCACAGCCCCACCCTGCTCCTGCCATGGGGAGGTCAGCCACTGGAGCGAGCAGGCAGACGCTGCCTGGCCCGCTGCACTGACGGGGCCCCGGGCGGGGGAGCGCCAAGCAGCAGGTGGGGCCAAGGGAGTGACCCAGTCCCAAACTGTTGAGCCGGCGACGGGCGACCTGGGAACCAGGACTCTCGCAGCCAGACAACAATAACACTCCTTTTTCAAGAGCAGGTATATATAGCAGCACACGCCCCTCGTCAAACCCGAGACCCTCTCTCCCCTCCTTCTCTCTCAGTTCAGTGGGACAGCCTGAATTGTTCATCCCGGCAGAGCCAGAGGACTGAAAGCAGCAACATCAAACCCTGTGTAAATTCGTGAGGAATGGACATAAACACTCCCTGGTGTCTGAGGAGATGTTCAGCTTGCCCCTTGTCAACTACAAGGCCAAAGGGAACGGAGCGGGCACCAACGGGAAAGGAGAGTGACACACGACACCTCAGAGTTATGCCCATGGTGGCTGCCAATTCTTTTTATGTACTTCCTCTTATCAGCAGTGTATTGTTTTCTGGAGTCTAGACCTTGACTATACTCACAAGAAATTTGTACCTTGATAAAATAATTGACTGTTTCCCAGAAGACACGGACTTGACACCCACTGGGGTGTCCCTACACAGGCACAAGTATCAACAACAGTGGCTGCCTTTAGCCATAGATTTTAATCAGGGTACAAATACAAACCCCTGTTAAATCATTTCAGCTCCGAGTCCTCCCACATTCCTAGAGCATTGGGCCACTCATGTGGATGTTTCATTTCGCCCCAATTTCTACACAGAGACACAATTCCCTTTGCACAGATCCATGAACAGCAAAAATCTTCCTGTGTTCTGGTCTGAGCCAGGGCATTTGATTTCAGTGAACCCTTCACTCCCTACTGGCGATAGTCAGACAGCGGATCATGGCACCTGCATCCTGCCAGGGATATTGGGTCTGCTCTTTCTCTTCGCTGCTGTTAGTCCATGAAATACTGGAGGTGGAATGCAAGGCTAAGTTCATGCACCAGCCCCTGAAAAAATTCTCAGTGCCCCTGTGAGTAAACCTGCCTCCCAGCTATTGGAATGATGTGCTGAGATTTGACTAGGAAAGGGACAGTCTGGAATTGTCAGAGTGGGGAATGGAACAATCTTCAGCAATGTCATCTTCACACAAACATACACTCTCGTCCTGCTCCAGCTGGAAGGGAATGGGCAGAAATTCTCGCTGTTCACCCAAGGACACAAGTACACCCAATGCACAGCCGTGAGTGTGCTAGGGAAGCTGAATCTGAGTAATTTGAAGTGACAATTCAGTGAGAACAGAATCATCATGTAATAGAAACAGCTACATATCAAGTAGTTGTACAAGTCATTAAGGGACTGGGTTAGGCATCTATTGGTCAGTCACTCCCTGCAACAAGTTCAAACTCGCCAACTATGCAGGTGCACTGCACTGTTGTTATTATTACTCTAGTCTTAGGTGCCTGAGCATCCAGAGTGCAAAGTTGAACCAGATCTACTTTCACTCTGTCTACACTTAAATCGCTGCCGTGGCACTGCTACAAATAGCATCTCTTGGAGTAGACAGTGACTGGAGGGGGTTTCTCCATCCCCTGTAAGAGCTCCGTATGGGCAGGAAACAATTCTTCCTTTTATTTAAAGCACTCATTGTTAGGTAAAAAGTAAGTCCTTACTCACCTCTCCAGCACCTGGAGTTCGTGCAGCGGAGTTGGTATAGGGGCTCACAAGTCTGGTCTGGGAGACCAGACAACACCTGTTGATCAACGGGCTTCACACCATCCTTAGCTTTACAGAAAAGCTTCTGGAGTAAGTGTGGCAAGTTTATTAGGTATGAGCATTAATATTTATACACAGAAGTAAACAAAGTGATTAATGTAGATTGAATAATGGTCATGCATAATCAATCAAGATTCTACAGGATAAAACAGGTTAAAATGTAAATTAGAAAAACAAAGGGGAGATGGTATATTACTTAAGGAGTGGGGTGTCATGAGTAGTTCTGCAGGTCAGAGCTTTGATTAAAAGTTTCAGACAGAGACATCAAGTCTGAGTTAAGTTTCAGTTCATCAAAAGTTCAGACCCAACATTCCTCCATTTGTAGCTTTGGGATAACTATTTACCAAAAGCTACACCCCATTTTAAGGAGCCAAGGGCCGCTTGGCAATTTCAGCCTGGGCCAACTCGAAGAGAGTAAGGCCTTTGGCTGAAGTAGAAAAAGAATAAACTGACCCACATGAGTTTATGAGGGAGGGGACACACTGAATACAGCAACACAGTATTATAAGGATTACTATGGCCCCAACAATACCCACCAAGAGTTTTTTAACCCACCCAAATCCAGGCAGCCAATTCCATAAGGCTCCCCACCAATCATAAGGTGGCTGGCCAGAGGAGTAGTTCTTAGCCATTTCCCTTAGATGTTTGGTACGTTGAAAAGTGTCAGGGTAGGTGTCGTTTACAAAAACACAGCATTCTTCATGTATGAGGGCGCAAGTTCCTTCTTGGGCTGCTAACATTATGTCTAAAGTCATTCGGTTTTGCAAAGCTAACTGGCGCAGCTGGGACATTTTCCCAAATCCAGGTGCTCCCTCCAGGAACACTGCAGTCTGGGTTGTTAAAAGAACCTGGTGGGGTCCAGTAAACCTCGGCTGGAAGGCGTCGCCACGAACGAACTTTTTGGCCCAGACGAAGTCCCCTGGTTGGAACGGGTGGATCTGTTCTTCTAGTGGCACGTTCTGGGAAAACTGCGAGGCTTTCCAAAGGGTATGGAGACGAGCCTGTAGGGAGAGAAACTGGCACGCGGTCATATGATCCCCTCCCAATAGTGAAACATCAGCAAGTGATAGCGCCCCGCCTTTGAAAGGGGGGTGTCCATAGAGCAGTTCAAAGGGGGATAATCCCAATACACGGGTTGGGCGAGTACGAAGGTGAAACAGGACCAAGGGAAGTACCTGAGGCCACTTTAACCCTGTTTCCTGACAGTATTTAGCCAATGTAAGCTTAAGCTCCCTATTCATACGCTCAACTTTCCCGCTAGACTGGGGTTGGTAGGGTGTATGAAAGGAGTGTGAAATGCCCAGTCCTTGTTCTAAACGGCCAAGGACATTACCAGTAAAGTGGGGTCCGTGATCTGAATCAAGTATGAGAGGGATGCCAAAACGGAGTACAATGTCTCTTAGGAGGATCTTCGCCACTGTGGCCACAGTACAATTAGCAGTAGGAAAAGCTTCGACCCATGAAGTCAGAGGGCAAACCAAAACAAGGAGGTGCTTTTTCCCAAAAGCCTTTGGCATATCTGCAAAGTCAATTTGAAGATGTTGAAATGGAGCAGCAGGCAGAGGTCTTTCACCCTTAATTTTGTTAAGAGGCGGAGCAGGCCCATTACGCTGACATGTGCTGCATGCTTTCACTATTGACAGGCAGTAGGGTTGAATGCCTGGAGCATACCAAAAGCGAGCGATGGTGTCCACAAGGGCGTGCGTGCCGTAGTGACCCCCCTTATCATGGTGCCAGCGAACTGCCACGGGGTATGTGGAGCGAGGGAGGCAGGCTCGGCCATCCGGCATAAGCCAGGTCCCTTTGACCAGAGTGGCTCCGAGGCTCTCCCACGACTGTAGTTCAGCAGCGGGTACTGGTACGGGGTAAAAGCATACTTGCTATCAGTAAAAATGGTAACGGTCTTACCAGCGGCCAACTGGCAAGCTCGGGCCAGGGCGTAGAGTTCGGCGGCTTGGGCTCCCCAGTTGCCTGGCAGTGAGGCGGCCTCTTGAATGTCCCATTCAGAGGTGACTGCATAACCGGTGAAACGCTTGCCATCAACATAGAAGGAGCTTCCGTCCGAGAAGAGGATGCAATCAGGGTTGTCCAGTGGCACGTCAAACAGGTTGTTCCTTATCTGTAAGATGCTATGAACTACTTCCACACAGTCGTGCTGATCCTGGAGGACTGGCAGGTCAGGAAGCAAGGTAGCTGGATTAAGGGGCCCACACCTTTTAAAAATTAGGTTAGTGTCTTCTAAGAGTTCGGCCTTTAGCTGCTGCTGACGATGGGCCGAAAAGACTTGGGTTGTGCCCCTACGCAGAAGGGCTGACAAGGCATGAGAGGTCCAGACCGTGGTAAAATGACCCAGGGTCAGGCTCTTTGCCTTTGTGATCAGCAGGGCAGCTGCTGCCAGAGTCCGGGTGCAGGATGGGGTTCCCTGAGCGACAGGGTCGATCTGCTGGGAGTAAAAAGCAAGCGGGAAATGGTGGGGCCCGCTCAGCTGGGTAAGGACGCCACTAGCAATTCCGCCCCTCTCGTGGACAAAAAGGTGAAAGGGTTTGCTGTAACTGGGGGGGCGGAGAGACATGGAGGAGGCCACACTGTCCTTGAGTAACTGAAAGGCTTGGATTGTGTCTGGGGACCACTGCAAAGGGTCAGGAGCAAGGTTAGCAGTGAGTCGGTGGAGCTGTTCGCTTAACTCCCCGCAGGACGTCAACCAGGGGCGACAGAAGCCAATTAATCCTAAGAAACCTCGAAGTTGTTTCTTGGTGTTTGGCAGAGGGCAGTTTTGGATAGTCTTTATGCGGACTGGGTCCATTTGTCTCCCCTCTGGGGTTAACAGGAAGCCCAGATATCGGACCTTCTGTGAGACCCACTGAATCTTGTTAGGGTCTACCTTGTGGCCTCTGGTGTGTAGGTATAATAAAAGTGCCTTACCATCGATGCGGAGGGCGGCTTCTTCGCGGTTACCTAGTAGGATGTCATCTACGTGTAGGACTAACGTGGATCCCTGCGGACTGGTGAAGCCTTCCAAGTCGTGGCGGAGGCATTGGCTGAAAATCGTGGGGCTGTCTCTGTAGCCTTGAGGAAGTCGTTGCCAGACATAACTTTGTCCCTCCCAGGTGAAACCAAAGAGATATTGAGAGTCTGGGTGCACAGGAATGCTGAAAAAGGCTGATTTTAAGTCAATAACAGTGAACCACTCAGCATCCCAGGGGATTTGGCTGATGATAGTAGCTGGATCAGGAACTACTGCATGAAGAGGGTTATTAATAACCCGTAGATCCTGTACAAAGCGCCAACGAATAGGGTCTCCGTCCTTTTAGGAGGCTTTTGACAGGCAGTATAGGGGTATTACAGGGAGTGCGCTGAGGCGGACTAGCTTTTGTGCAATGAATCCCTCGACAATGGGGCGGATGCCTTCCGGGCTTCCAGCGACAGGGGTATTGGGGACTGACGGGGGCTCAGGAGGGCTTCACTTGAATCCTTACTGGCTCTGCCGAAAGGAGCAGGCCAACATCAGTGTCAGAAATTCCCCAGAGGGTTGAAGGCAAGTCAGTGAGGTCAGGGGAGAGAGGGGGGGGGGGGTTTCCCAATTACCCTGAGCTGGGGCCGAATCTCCTAACACTGTCATCAATAATCCTACCCCTTCAGGAGTGCAGGTTAAAGTAGCCTCAAGCTTACAGAGTAAATCCCGGCCCATCAAAGGGATCGGACAAGCTGGGGAAAAAAGAAAACGGTGAGAAAAACATTTATCAGCATAAATAACATTTAGAGGCAAAGTGAGTCCCAGAGACTGTGGGTTGCCTTCCACCCCAGTTGCAGTTTTAACCTCAGAGGATAGCCAGGGAGAGGGGGCATGATTTAAAAGAGAGAAAGTAGCTCCAGTATCAATGAGGAAAGAGACAGGCAGTCCTTGGACTGAAAGGGTTAGACGAGGCTCTTTGCTGGGAGGGGAGAAAGTGAGGAAGGAGCCGGCTAAAGACATTAAGGACATAAGACCATCACATTGTTTGCCTTCGCCCCCGGGGTACCGTCATTGAGAAGGCTGAGCTTGCTGCAGCTGCTGCTGTTGCCCGTAGTTGATCCAGGCCTGAGGAACGGGCTGGGCTGGTGGTGCAGGGGTGTATTCGTCCCTGGTGTAAGTATCTGCGGATGCGACCGGACCCTCTGGGCGTCCCCAGGGGCATTCACGTTTAAAGTGACCGGGCTGTCCGCACTGAAAACAATTTCCTGGTGGCTGGGGTTGCCAGGACCCTCTTCCCCGAGCACCCTGAAATCCCCTGCCACGGCCATGGCTTCTGCCTCGAATACCACCGCGAAAAGCTAAAGCCATCAACTTATATTCTTCCTTTTTCTTCCCATGCAAAATCAGCTACGTCCAACACTGAAGTGACTGACTCACCTCCCCAACCAGGGCGAAACTTTAAGAAATAATCCCTTACAGGGGGTACTGACTGATTCACAAAAAACGAAATAAGAGTAGTATGCATCCTGCTGCATCTGCTTGATCTTTTGCCTAGTAATTACTCCTCCCGAGGTGTGCCCCTCCATTTCCTCCTTATCACTCTGCAGAGATTCCAATTTGGAGTCCTGCAGATTCCCCTCTGCACTCTGGAGAGAGTCCCCTTGCGGAGGAATAGGGGCAGGTGCAGTGGGGACCAACTGACGAGTTAAAACACGCCGTGGTTTACACCCTTCATCGAAATAACATGGAGGGGGTTCACTCTCGGAAGAATACCTGACTGCCATAATTTTTAAAGATTTCCACAGCTCTGCTGCTGTGTCCCAACAAAACCAGTAACATAACTGTCCCGGATGGTCTTTTCGATCTGGCTCCTTACTCCTCTTAAGGCAGCCTGTTCGAAAGAGCCATCTGAAAACCACCTCATCTCCGGGTCGGCCAATACCGCGGTATACCCAGTCCAATTCCTTACACACAGTGTGTACAACTTCCTCCTAGACATTCCTGTCTGTACTGGGAGTTTCCCTTCATTCCATAACTTATTTACAATCCCCAGCGGACTCTCAAGAGGCACGCTAGTCCCTTGACCCATGGTGTCTGACAGGAGCCCTCCAACTGGCGTTTATCCTGCTGTCCAGTACACGACCCCTCAATATTGAATTGGCTGGGAGAAATCTCCCATGGCGCCTGCCAATTCGTATATGAGTGGTCTGGCCACTGGACAGAGGCACCGCACCAGAAGGAATCCCGGACGAGCCCCCAAATTGTTAGGTAAAAAGCAAGTCCTTACTCACCTCTCCAGCACCTGAGTTTGTGCGGAGTTGGTATGGGGCTCACAAGTCTGTCAGAGACCAGACAACAATTCGTTGATCAACAGGCTCACACCATCCTTAGCTTACAGAAAAGCTTCGGAGTAAGTGTGGCAAGTTTATTAGGGTTGAGCATTAATATTTATACACAGAAGTAAACAAAGTGATTAACAGATTAGAATGGTCATGCATAATCAATCAAGATTCTACAGGATAAAACAGGTTAAAATGTAAATTAGAAAAAACAAAGGGGAGATGGCTACTTAAGGGGAGGGGGGTGTCATGAGTAGTTCGCAGGTCAGAGCTTTGATTAAAAGTTTCAGACAGAGACATCAAGTCTGAGTTAAGTTTCAGTTCATCAAAAGTTCAGACCCAACACTATCTAACCAGGGCTTAGGTCACCTTAACTATATGGATTGGGGGGGTCACACCCTGAGAGACGTCGCACTGCCAGTTCAGTGCCCAGCGTACACCAGCCCTTAGATCCCTCTTGGTATTTCAATGCAGGCACTGACCTGTGAGAGGAAAACATCAGCTCACAAACACAGAGACTGAATTCCCCACATTTAATTTTGCTGCACTTTCCAGAAAGTCACAAAATTCAATTCATTCTTGCTAGGCCAGAGAAAAAATAAGGGGTCATTCAGTCCTTTGTAGAGAGCTTCAGTTTGTAGCAAAGTCCATCCAGAGGTATGAAGCAGGACTGAAGACAAGATGGAGGCGAGGCATCAGCCTTTTATAGTCTCTTGCCATGTAGTCTTTGTCCCAAGGACACTCTATACAGCACCTGGCATAGAAAAACCTTAAAGTTCTGTCCATAGGCAGGTCCCTGCAGACCTTGCTGAGCCACAGGGCATATCTGCCTTCTCTCAATGGGTCGATTGTACAGCTGATGGTCCTTAATGAGCCATCAAACAGGCTAGACAGAACTGACACCAACTTGTCTGGGGTGTTCCCCGGAAGCATAGCACAAGTTTGAAATATGGGCAGCATAGAGCCAATATTCATAACATCAACTACAAAAATGATACACATCTAGAGATAGCATCATTATAATCAGCCAATCAGAACCTCTCCATAGACCCCTTACACAACAACCTTTCTACCATATTGGCTGAAAATATAGAACAGTGGTCGCAACAATGATCTATACAGTTATAGATTATGTCAATAACGTCACAGGAAGTGACACGGCATCAGTGAGACTGATACTGTAATGCTGCCTCCAGTTTTGGTGTCCTCATTTGAAAAATATGTTGTGAAATTGGAGCTGGGGCAGCAAAGAGCCACCAAATGTTCTGAGGGCTGGAGAAAAATGCCTTCTAGTGATCTATTGAATGAGCTCAACCTGTTTAGCTTATCAAAAGAAGATTGAAAGGTGACTTCATGGAAGTGTTGAAGTGCCTTAATGGAGAGAAAATATTGGGTATTAAAGGGCTCTTTAATCGAGCAGAGAAAGGCATAACAAGACCCAATGGCTGGAAGGTGAAAAGAGACAAATTCATATTACAACTAAGGCACAAATATTCAACGGAGAGGATGATTCACCACAGGAACAAGCTACCAAGGAAAGTGGTGGATTCTCCATCTCTTGATGTCAATCAATGAAGACTAGATGCCTTTCTGGAATGTGTTGCCCCCAAAAGTAGCTCTTGTGTCATACAGGAGGCCTGTGATATGCAGGGGGTCAGATTAGATGCTCTAATGGTCTCTTCTGGCCATAAAGTCGACTAATTTCTTGAGTGTAGCATTGGGAGCAGCATCTGATGTTTTCCTATCTAGCCGGCTTGCTGCCTAGAACGAACGCTCCTTGAGTGGGGTGATCCACAGGGAGTAGCTCAAACCTCCAAAGTGCCTGGCCAGGGGCAGGACATTAGCACAGCAAGGGAGGGGTGTGGCAGTGACATCACAAAGGCTTTTTGCAGGACCTCAGACTATTGGTCAAAGGTGGTGGGGAGGTGGTGACCTCACAGAGAGATGCTGACATCAGCCAGGCAGGACAGGGTTGAGGGGCCAGGGAAACCTCAGAGACCCCTGTGGCTTTGCTTCAGCAAGTCTCCTTCTCCAGGTCTCTCTTTGAGGACTGAGAGAGTATTCGGCTTCACGGACGTGAGCGCCAGGAGGAACCTCTTTCGAGTTTTCTCCTTCCCTTTTAGTGATTTTACTAGAAAACAGACGTCCCTGTTTAGAAGGTAAGAGCCTCCTCGAGGGAAGGGGTGTCATGGTGGCGTCACAGTTCGGATGCCGGTGCCCCCCCCCCCAATGTATGGAAGTTCCCGCCACCCTGCTCTGTGTTCGCAGTGCGGGAGAGAGCAGCATCCACGGCAGTGATTTGCTCCTGGCTGCCGGAGCAGAGCAGCAGGCTCAGCTGTGAGAACTTCCCGGAGCTATGAAAGGGGAGGGGCCATGGCTCTGTAGCAGGAATGCAGGGCAGGCGAGTTCACGGCAGGCATTGTGGGATACTGGAGGAGGCCAGTTATGGTGATATAATGAACAGCAGCGTCTACTCTGTCACTTTAAGTTTGCTGCAAAAAGCTCTAGACCTCTCATCGAAGTCGTTTTATTTTGTCAGCAAAACAGGGCAGTTTTGTCACCAGACGTGGCATTGCACTGTGTACACCAGCCACAAGCTGCTGACTGAGGGAGCTTAGTGTGTTTTTCACACACCTGAGCAATATAATTCTGCTGAAGTAACCTTGTAGTGCAGACCTGGCCAAAGATTCTCTCTCACACACACACACACACACACACACGCACGCACGCACGCACGCACGCACACACACACACACACAGAGCTTGCAAGGAAAACCTCACCTGCTCCTCTGCTTTGCAGAATCCAAACACAAGCAAAGCTTGTCAGGTCCCGGTAGAGATGGCAGGGAGTCAGGTGTGGGCAGGGCCGGCTCTGGCTTTTTTGCCGCCCCAAGCAACAAAACAGCGGGGGAAAAAACGGCACGGCTGGAGCGGCAAAGCGGGGGTGTGGGGGGGCGGATACGGCACAGCTGGAGCGGCAAAGTTGGGGGGGACAACACAAAAATGGGGGGGCTGGAGCAACAAAGCAGGGGGGTGGGGGGAAAAACAATGGTGCGGCCGGCAAAGCAGGGGAAAAACAAAACAAAAAACCCTACATGGCGGCCAGAGCCAGTGGAGTCCCTGTGCTGCACAGTGCGCACCCGGTCTAGCAGGGGGGAAGGGGAGGGAGTGGGGGGAGAGAGAAGGGGGGCGGCCAGCGCTTCAGCGGGGCACTCACCACGTGGCCCCGACCGCCACACTGCCTGGTACCCTCACTCCTTCTCTAGACTAACCAGTCCTAATATACTGTAACATGGTTATATTCCACCTCCTTCACTGGTCACACCCAACAAAATTAATTATACAGCAGACAGAAACAATCACAGAACCAGACAGAGACCACGCAAATAAACATACAAAACAATACAGAAGGGAGGATTTCACAACTATACATCTATACATATATCTATCTCTTCTGGCCATAAAGTCGACTAATTTCTGAAAAACTTGAGTGTAGCATTGGGAGCAGCATCTGATGTTTTCCTGTCACAGCAGGAAAGAAACAATCACAGAACCAGACAGAGACCATGCAAATAAACATACAAAACAATACAGAAGGGAGGATTTCACAACTACATCTATACAGACATAAGGGTTTTCCAGCTGTGTCTATTGATAAGTGAGTTCTTGCCAGACAGGATGCTACCAAACGAAGTTTCCCTTTCTCTGGAGGTGATGGAATATCAGGGCAGGATTGTATTCCTCACAGCCCAATAGCACCTTATTTCAATGTGACTAGTTGGGAATGTGTGAATGTGACCATACACTTCCCAGCTTATGGCTGCCTTTGCTGCTTAGCCGAAGAACCAGGCCTCAGACTGTCACAGTAAGAGAAGGCCATTACACAGACAGACAGTGATTTTTTATTCTTTCTTTTATATCTTTATAACTAGCTAAGTGATAAAAATACACCTAAATTCTTAAAGTACAGGCCTGAATATCTGTATCCTAACAGTCCTCGAGGTCAGGCAGCCTCGGGGTAAGGGGGTGGGGACTCAGATCCTTCCACAGGCCAATTCCACCAGGGTCATGTATAAACCAGGGAAGTTTGCCACAATAGCCAGACCAGATGCCCCCTTTACACTTGTGCTCTGTCCTCATTGCTTCTCTGTCTCTCTTCCCCTCATCTCTGCTGCTCCCCCTCTGGGCTTTCTCAGCACCTGGCCCCACAGCCCTTCCTGCCAGCCAGAGACTGCGCTATCTGCACTTGCAGCCTGTCTCCTGCTTGCTAAGGAAAGGAACCTTTCCAGGAAATGGCCACAGCTTCTGGGAATCCCTGTGTGGCTGTGAACAGAGTTTGGCTCCTGGCACACAAGGCAACTTAAAAGCTGAGCGCCCAGACAGGGGCTTGAACCCTGGACCCTCAGATTAAGAGCCTGATGCTCTACCACCTGAGCTAGTTAGGGAAGAGCTTCACCATTCACCACAACAGTGATTATCCCAGTGTGCAGGCAAGAGTGAGCAGGCAGGCAAAAGAGAGGCAAAAAAAGTCCCAGGAACCCCTCCTCTTTTTCTGCACAGCCACTGCCTGTCAGCAGGATTCCTCCTCCTCCTCAGGGAGACTAAATCTCTGTGCCCAGACTGCCGGTCCATCCGCTGCACCTCAATCCCCCATGCCCGAGCCTCCCTGCCAAAGCCCTGCACCTGGCCCCATACAGTTAAGTCTCACGTGTCGCTGGGAACTTAACTTCTTGTGCCCAGAGAGTCTCGGCCCCCTCAGCAGATGACCTGAGAAACACAGTGTCCGGCTTTTCCAAAGAAGTGTTTAGACCCCCTCATCATGTGGCCTAAAGGATAAGGCATCTCCCTGTGGATCGGATGATTCAGGATTTGAGTCCCCTCGTGGTTGTGCTCACTTTGTGCTGCAAGTCCTGCTCCCTTCAGGGCTGGAACCTCTTCTTGGCCGCTCAGGCCAATGCTCCGGCTTCAGCTAGAGCCCCGGGAAGGAGTTGGGGGGTTGGGTGTCACAAAGGCTGGGGCATGAGCCCCAGGTGCTTCCAGTCTCACCTTTGCCCTTCCTGACTTGCCAAAGAAAATGGGCGGCTGCCCGGGCTAGCGTGTGGAGCAGTTTCCCTCTTCCAAGTGTGCGCCTGTCCCTGTGTTTGAGGGGGGTTGCTACATAGCACCTTGGGAGCCTGGGTGTTTCTCTGCTTCTCACCACCTGGGGAAAAGCCTCTTGGGGTAAAATCTCCTGCCCCACTGAAAAAGTGAGCACCTGGAGTGGGAACGGTAAGAGGCCCCACCATGGGGGCTGGCCCTGCTTTCCTACCATTTTCTGATGTTGGCCACAGAGCATCAGCAGCCGCCCCACATGCTGGTGACCTTCAGTGGGTGTTTGGCATGGCAGGGAGCAGCCTGGCTGGGTGTTTTTGTGCCTGTCTGAAGGCCACACGTAGGCATGGTCCTGCCCTCCTCTAGCGCTGACCTCAGTTGCTCTGTGGCTTTTAACCCTTCCCTTGGAGCTGTCAGCACCAGCTGCCTCTGCTCTAGGTGCCCAGAGGAGGAGAGGTGTTGCTGGGTCACTTTTGCAGATGCCCCTTCCCTGGTACTGCCCTTGCTCAGCTGCACAGAGGAGCTTCCATCCCCAATCCCTGCCTGTCACTGCACAGCAGCCCTCTGGTGCCACTCCTGAGGGTCACCCTGCCTCACTCTCTTCCTGCCATGTTGGGAAAGACAGCTCCCATCTCGCCTTGTTAAAGGTCAGGTGGGCCAACTAGGGGCAGAAGCCCCTTCTATGTTTTCCTACTGCAGAGCCCAAGCTCAGGGACTCACCTTGGGTGCAGGCACTGCTGTGCTCCCACAAAACAAGCCACCCCTGCACAAAGAGAGAGGAAAGGACCTGCCAAAGCCTGGGATTGAACCAGGGCCCTTTAGATTTTCAGTCTAATGCTCTCCCAACTGAGCTACTTTGGCACCTCCAAAATAATATTTTCGCCTGTTGCTTCTCTGTCTGGGATGTTTTTGTCAGATTTTGCACACAAAAAGGACAGGAAAACGAACGGCTGCTCCACACCCCCACCGGAGGAACCCAACGCCCTTAGCTGTGGGGAGTAAGAAGTGGCCGTTGGCTGACAGGGCCTGTCCCCGAGGAGCTGGAACAGCAGCTGCCGCCTCCCCCTCGGCTCCAGGCTGTGGTAAATGCTCATTGCCTGGTTGCATGGGTGGCTGCTGCTCCGTGCTCTGGAGAGCGTCTGTATTGTTCTGTCAACCCCCCATCTTCACTGAGCCAGTCTGGTAAGGTCCCAAGTGCCCCCTCTGGCCTGGCAGCTGAGAGTCTGTGCAAACATCAACCCCCCTGCCAGCCCCCACAGGCAGCAGCAGCGCCAGCCCCCCAGCACCACAGGGGCACTCAATGCATTTCCTGTGGGGAAATGGCTCCTTGGTGTCCAGCTGCTAGAGTGAGAGCCAGGGGAGAGCAGTGTCTGGCTCACCCTGGGGGAGAGAAGAGACCTGGTGAGTGCGGATCTCCCTCAGCCTCCCCAGCAATGCTGGTCAGTTGTATTGTCACTGTGATAGTCAGTGCTTCCCTTCAGGGCTGGCCCTAAAGGGGTGCAGGGCCCAGGACAAATCCCCCCCTTTCAACCCCAGGCCCTGTCCCCACTCCACCCCTTCCCCCAAGCCCCCACCCCTGTCCCATCTCTTCCCGGCTTGCACCTTCCTGCCCCATTCCTCTCCCTCTCCCACCTCCTGACGTCCCTGCTCCTCCCGCTCCCCACTCAGCGCCTCCTGCACCCCACTGAACAGCTGATCACTGGCAGGTGGGAGGGGCTGAAGGGGAAGAGGAGGAGCTTGTCGGCAAGGCCTGTAGTGGGGTGGGGGAGCTGGCTGCCAGTGGGCGCTGAGCACCTATTTTTGCTCTGTTGGTTCTGCAGCCCCGTAGCTCCCATGGAGTCGCTGACTTGGCTCCTTTCACACCCTAGAGAGAGGAGCAGAACCAGGGCTATGGCTGATCTATGGGGCACCAGGTGAGTGGCAGAGGCTTCAGGTGCTAAGAGTTTGCCTGACCCCTCAGGGACACAGTGTGAGGGGTTGTCCCAGGCATCTCTATGAAAGGAGCAGAACAAGATTTACTTGGGGTGGGGAGAGAATTGAGAGTGTCTCAGGGGGTTGTACAGAGGTGTTGCCCGGGTGAGGGACTGGCTAAAACACAGGCCTCGCTGTGAGCAGAATTTGACCCTGCGCAGGGGAACCCTATTGGATTTCGACTCCAACACCTTAATCACTCGGCCATCAGCACAAAACTGTCCCAATGCTAGAGAAACTGGTAAAGAATCACAATGTCCAGGCTTGAAGTCATCTGAACTACAGGATTCCCACAGCAAACCTGTCTCCCAAAGCACAGGGGGGATTTGGGGTTTGTTCTCTTTGATTAGCCATGTGCAGTAGCTCATGCTCCAATACGTCTGTTAGTCTATAAGGTGCCACAGGACTCTTTGCTGCTTTTACAGATCCAGACTAACACGGCCCCTCTGATACTCCTAGTGACACTCTCCAATGGATCCCCATCCTCCACCCACCGTGAGGCAGGAAGGAGCGGATCATTATTATCCCTACTTGAAAGAGGGAGAAGCTAAGGCTGAGAAAGGAGAATTGACTTGTCTTAGGTCACACAGCCAGCCAGTGGCAGAGTTGGGAATAGGACCCAAGAGCCCTGATTTTCAAACTAACCATCAGATCTTGAATTTCAGACATTGAATGACCTGAATAAAGTGCTCTCGGATGAGCTCCAGACCAACAACAGTGCACAGTAATTATTCAGCAAGGATTTGAGGAGAACTGCAATGTTAGAGAGAATCATGAACTGCTCAGAGACAATTAATGCAGAGAAGTAGCAAAATTCATCAAACATATGACTGGTTATGACTTATTTACTTGGGCTTAAAAGAGAACAACAAGGACCTGAATCTCCTCCCTGGCAATAACCCCCTGCTCAGCCAATCAGGGTAGAGACTGAGGACGGTAGGCTGAGGGTTCTCACCAGAGATCCCAAAGGATGGCCCAGGTCACCGGTGGGGATCACTGCCCGAGCACTATTTCAGCCTCACATTTTTGGGTGGACCTCCCACAGTGCGAGCTGCCGAGCACTCCTCCGCAACACACACACACACACACACACACCGCTCCTGCTGTTGGGAGGGGAACAGGAGAAAGGACAAAAGAAGCAAGAGACAAAGAGAAAGGAGGAAGGGATGGATGGAGGAAAAGGTGAAAAAAAAGGACAAACCCTAATGACCCCTGTGATTCTAAGGGACAAAATCCCAGGTGCGCAATAAAATTCTGCCTCCTTAAGCTCGTGTTTTCCATGCCTAAAATTCAATGGTCACCAGATGGATCAGACTGAACAGGTTTCAAACCTCGAGGAGGCTCTTACCTTCTAAACAGGGACGGCTGTTTTCTAGTAAAATCAGGAAAACCGAAGGAGAAAACTCGAAAGAGGTTCCTCCTGGCGCTCACATACGTGAACCCGAATACTCTCTCAGTCCTCAAAGAGAGACCTGGAGAAGGAGACTTGCTGAAGCAAAGCCACAGGGTCTCTGAGGTTTCCCTGGTCCCTCACCCCTGTCCTGCCTGGCTGATGTCAGCATCTCTCTGTGAGGTCACCACCTCCCCACCATCTTTGACCAATAGTCTGAGCCCCTGCAAAAGGCCTTTGTGATGTCACTGCCAGACCCCTCCCTTGCTGTGCTAATGTCCTGCCCCTGGCCAGGCACTTTGGAGGTTTGAGCTACTCCCTGTGGATCACCCCACTCAAGGAGCGTTCGTTCTAGGCAGCAAGCCACAGGGCCTGCTCCAGACCCCAGTGCGCCAAGCAGGCGTGTGGGGCGGCATTGTCCTGGCAGGGCGGCATTTGGCTCCGGCGGACCTTCCGCAGTCATGCCTGCCGATGCTCCACCGGAGCCGTGGGACTATGAGACCGTCCGCAGGCACTTCTGCCCCGGCCGGGGGACCGGGGAAGGGTGGCGCGAGCGGTGCAGCGCGCCGCCCTGCTTGGGGCAGCGGAATTTCTAGAGCCGCCCCTGGAAATCTGGCTAGACAGGAAAACATCAGACGCTGCTCCCAATGCTACACTCAGTTTTTTCAGAAATTAGTCGACTTTATGGCCAGAAGAGACCATTAGAGCATCTAGTCTGACCCCCTACATATCAAATGCCTCCTGTATGACACAAGAGCTACTTTTGGGGCAAACACATTCCAGAAAGGCAGCTAGTCTTCATTAAATGACATTCCTTGGTAGCTTGTCCCTGTGGTGAATCATCCTCGCTGTTGAATATTTGCATCTTATTTGTGTAACCCCTTTGGGGTATAGAGAGCATGGCCCCTATAAATCTTTTTCCCAGAAGGAGGGAGGAGAAAGGCAGTCTTCAGGCCCTGGAAAAGGAAGGGGAAAAACCTGTGTAAAGCCTGAGAAGGACAGGCCCAGTCAGGGACAGCCCAGGACAGAAGCCAGGAGGTGCACTGTGCCAGGGGGGGAATCGCCGAAGAAGGACAGGCCGGAGCCGGATCCTGTATCATGGCTGCCCAGAGCTGCATGGGGCTGTGAGTACTGGGGCTGGTGACTCTGCATTGGGAACAAGGAGGGAGGCTGTAGCTAGTTAAGTGGGGAGAGGGGTCGCTCTCTGGGGCTTTGCAGAGAGCGGCAGAAGAGGGCACCGGAGGGGTTTGCTGGGGAGAGTTCACTGGCACTGAAGATGACCAGGAGCACCCAAGACTCACCACTGGACTGGAACTTTGCTCAGGACTCGTGAACTCTGTGCGCAGACACATTGCTCAGTTTCTGCCCTGTCAGACTGTGCTCCCACTGGGCCCGTGGGACCTGGGTTTAAATGCAACCCTGTTCTACTGCTCCCTCTATATTTCACCTTGTTGTTTTTCTCCTCTCATCCCTCTGTAAATAAATATCTTCCTTTGTTATATCCATTGTACTTTTCCTGTGGGTGGGTGTGTTCACTCTGGGGGGTTTGGAACAGGTGGTCCCTGGGGTGGAAGGGATTTTCCCCTATCCCTGCGTGGTGACATGGAGAAAATTCAAATGCAGTTCAGTCAACAGGACAGAATACTCCAAGCTGCTGGACATATTATCAGAGAAACAGTTGTGTATTTAAATCTCCACTCTGAAAAGGTGAACAGCAGGAGACCCCAAATGGTGCAACTGATGGAAGTAAGTGCACATGGTCACAGGGTAGTTCAATTGTTTAAGTCAATATTGTCTCAGATGATCCAGGGATAGAATTCCACAGTAAGTGACTTGGAACTAGGCAAAATGCCCAGGTATTTGGTTCCCAAGGTATTTGTGACCCAGTCCCTGCAGGAGGTTACTCCTGAAGAGATCTCCTAGCTAATCCCAACATTTGGGAAATGCTGTCTGTGATGAGGTGTATCAACCTTGAACTGGCACTTCTAGGGTTAACTGCACCCTGTGGGCTGAAGAGACCACACCCCCTCCCCCTCTCTGGGCATGCGGCGACTGGAGACGGAGTATAAAAGGGAGCAGCTCAGCTCAGCCTGGGTGGACTGAGGAGGAGAACCAGCCTATGTTGTGGGCTCCTGCCAGGAAGCTGCTGGACCCCCAGGCTGCACCATCCAGCCACCCTGAGGCCCCTGCAGACACCCAGTTGACCGCCAAGGATGCGACGCTGGATGCCGGGACATTACCGACTCTGGACGTAAGGGGGGAAGTGACTCAGGGAGCGGGACTGTTGCAGTGAGAGATCAACCCTGGACACAGGAGTATTGGATCCTCAAGGCCCTGGGTCAGGACCTGGTGGAGTGGGGTGGTCCCAGGTCCCTCTTCCCCACACTGCGCCCACCACTGGATGGAGTCACCACCTGAAGACAAGCTGTCTTGACCCAGGGGACAGATTTCTCCGCCCCGCCCCCAAATCCCTGCCTTCTTCCGTACATGGCCACACACCCTGTGACAGGATGTATCAACCCCACGACACTGTCCATAATGATGTAGATGTGGAGGAAACAGAAGTGGTGTTTTTGTTGAACTCACCATTTGTGGGTGATGGAACTGTGTGTAGGACGAAATCAGTGTCGTATGTGAGATGGCTGCATTTTTAATAGGAACCTCATCTCTGTTATTTTACAGAGATTCTGATCCAGGACTGTATCTAATCCAGGGGTGGGCAAACTACGGCCAGGGGGCCGCATCCGGCCCTTCAGACATTTTAATCCAGCCACTGGGGAGCAGGCTCTAGGGCTTGCCACATTCCGACACTCCAGCCGGGGAGCGGGTCGGGGGCTGCCCCGCTCCACATGTGCTGTGGCTCGGTGCGGCTCCTGGGAGCACTGGCATGTCCCCCCTCCAGCTCCTACACATAAGGGCAGCCAGGGGGCTCCACACACTGCCCCCACCCCAAGCACCACCTCCACAGTTCCCATTGTCCGGGAACTGCATCCACTGGGAGCTGCCTGGCCATGCCTCCGTGTAGGAGCCAGAGCGGGGACATGCTGCTGCTTCCAGGAGCTGTTTGACGTAAGCGTCAACTGGAGACTGACCCCCTCCCTTGCCCCAGCCTCCCACTCTCCTAACCCCTCAGTCCCAGCCTGGAGCACCCTCCTCCACCCCCAATCTCTCATCCCTCGCCCCACCCCAATCCCCTGTCCAAGCCTGGAGCCCTCTCCCACACCCTGAACTCATTTCTGGCTCCACCCCAGAGCCCACTGCCCCAGGCAGAGCCCTCACCCCCTCCCATACCCCAGCCCCCAATTTCGTGAGCATTCATGGCCCCATACAATTTCCATACCCAGATGTGGCCCTCGGGCCAAAAAATTTGCCCACCCCGATCTAATCCCTAACCACAACTGTACTCAAGGGTTCACTGGTGGAAAGGGGGATTAAAGGAAAACTGCCATATATGAGAAAATTCTTTAATTGTTGAGGATTTATTATTACCAATGAAAATGAAATTACACATGAAGTTACTCTTTAACGGAGAAGAGACTTAATTGTGTGATCAACTGAATTATACTGGAGAAATAAAACTTGTCTTGTTTTTCTTTTTGTTAGTAATGTAGGAAATGGGGGCTAATCCTGAAAAGCTTCTTTGATGTAATTTATCCCCCTTGGCCTAAAATGTCCGGCTGTAAAACCTCACTCCAAAGGTTGGGGTGGGGGAATGTGTGTGAGAAATAGAATAGAGGAGAAAACTGACCCAGTATCAATTTGAATGATTTGTATTTCAAATGGAACTTCTTTTGATTAGCTTCAAAGTCAATTTCTACGTAGGTGTGTTAGCAAAAAGAAGGTGGTCAGGGAAAGTGTGGGACCCTTATTGAATGGGGCAGGCAACCTAGGGACAGATGATGTGGATAAAGCGGAACTGCTCAATGCTTTTTTTTGCTTCGGTCTTCACAGACACGGGCAGCATAGTATGGGGAGGAGGGGAGCAGCCCTCAGTGGTGAAAGAACAAATTAAGGACTATTTAGAAAAGCTGGACATGACCAAGTCCTTGGTTCTGGATCTAATGCATTTGAGGGTCTGGAGGGAGTTGGCAGATGTGACTGCAGAGCCATTGATCATTATCTTTGAAAACTCGTGGCGATTAGGGGAGGTCTCGGATGATTGGAAAAAGGCAAATCTAGTGCCTATATGTCTGCACTGCAATTTTAGTCTTGCAGCCCAAGCCCCATAAGCCTGGGTCAGCTGACCTGGGCTTTAAGACAGGTGCCCTGGGTGTTTTAATCACAGTGTAGACATAAGGAAGCACCCACGGCTGACTCCTGTCACATTAATCAGGGTCATGCAGCTTGGGCTGTAAAGTTGCAGTGTATGTGTCTCAGCTCAGGCTCAGTCCTGCTCTAGGAGCCCAGAAGATTGGGAGGGAGTTTAACGAGTGGAAATGGTGAAGTATTACCCTGAACTCAATGGCATTTCTCCATTGGTCTGTCTGCTTTGGGGCAGGGACAATAACACATCCTGCTGCATTCGTTATTTCAAAGGGTGGTTTAGGATTTTCATTCTCACACATGGTGCACAAAGCAGGACTCAATCCTGGGTGTAAACTAAATGAGCTGCCCATGGATTCTGGCAGCCAGAATGAGCCATTTGGTGTGAGAGCCCAGACCTGCCCCTGTCCCAGAGGGAGGGGGGGTCATCTGTGACAGGCTGGAACACTGACCTATCAGGTCTTAACTCCTGAACTTTCATCAACTCTATTATCAGTGCCTGTGAGCGTAATTTAAACCATACTGGACTGGACCAAAGGTCCATCTAGCTCTCTGTTTTGTCCTCAGACAGTAGCCAATACCAGGTGCTCCAAGAGGTACTCAACAAGGCACTATTGGGAATTGAACCCAGGATCTCCTGTTTACAAAACAGGTGCGTTAGACAGCTAAGCCATGGTACCTGCCTGTGGATAGGAATAATCTCTGCCCACACCTGACTCTCTGCCATCCCCAGTGGGGACTGTAAACTTTCCATGTGTTTGGATTCTGCAAAGCAGAGCAGAAGGTGAGGTTTTCCTTGCAAGCTGTGTGTGTGTGAATCTTTGGCCAGGTCTGCACTACAAAGTTATTTCAGCAGAATTATATTGCTCAGTTGTGTGAAAAACACACAACACTCCCTCAGTCGGCCCTCTTCTCCTGTGTCCCAGCCCACAGCCCCTCCTATTCCCAGTGCCCCTCAATCCCAACCTCGATGAGAGGCCTAGAGCTTTTTGCAGCAAACTTCAAGCGACAAATTGTCAGTGTAAATGCTGCTGTTCATTATATCACCATAAATGGCCTCCTCCAGTATCCCACAATGCCTGCCATGAACTCGCCTTCCCTGCATTCCTGCTACAGAGGCTGGGCCCCTCCCCTTTCAGAGCTCCAGAAAGTTCTGACAGCTGAGCCGCTAGCTACACCAGGATTAGGTTGATATAACTGCATTGCTGGAGGGGGGTGGACATTTTTTACACCTCTAAGTAATGGAGTTACACCGACCTAATTTTGTAGCGTAGACCTGTCCAAAGAATCACTCACACACCTTGGGAGTAAACCTTCCCCTGCTCCTCTGCTTTACAGAATCCAAACACGAGCAAAGCTTGTCAGGGCTCAGTGGGGATTGGCAGAGAGTCAGGTGTGGGCAGACACGATGCTTTAAGTAACAGCAGGCAGTGTGGCTCAGCTGATTACAGCACCTGCTTTGTAAACAGGAGATTCTGGGTTCAACTCCTAGTGGTGAGGTGAGGAGTGGCTTTTGGGGCACCTGGTGTTGGCTACTGTCAGAAAACAAAATTCAGAGCTAGCTGGATCTTTGGTCTGGCCCAGTGTGTTTTTTCTTATGGTTTAAATTACACTCACAGGCACTGATAACAGAGTTACTGAAGGTTTGGGTGTTAAGAGCTGGTAGGTCAGTGGTCCAGTCCCCTTAATGCGGTTTCACCATTTCCACTCGCTAAACTCCCTCCCACCCTTCTGGGCTCCTAGAGCAGGGGACTGAGCCTGAGCCCAGACACGGACACTGCAACTTTACTCCAGACCAAGCTGCATGACCCTGATTAATGTGACCCGGCCCAGCCAAGGGTGTTTCATTGCACTGGAGACGTAGCCTAGTGTTATGTCTACACTGCGATTAACACACCCAGGGCACCTGTCCCAAAGCCCGGGTCAGCTGACTCAGGCTTATGGGGCTCGGGCTGCAAGACTATAAAATTACAATGCAGACAAATGGGCTTGAGCCCAACCTCTGAGGCCCCACGAGGGGTGAGGGTTCCTGAACCCAGGCTTCAGCGTGAACACAAATATCTGCACCACAGTTTTTAGCCCCTCAGCTTTAGCTCCATGAGCCCAAGTCAGATGACCCAGGCCAGCCCTGCTGCCATCTTTATCCCAGGAGAGATGGACTCTAAGGTACGTCTCCATTGCAGTGTAAGCCCAGGTGTGGAACGCTGTGCTCAAAGCAGCACCTGGAAGCCCCATATTCACCACTCTCATATAATGATGACATGGTTTGTACAAAGTCTGCCTGGTGAGGTATCATTTCAAAAGTCTTGATCTGTTGAACATTAATATCTTGTTGGATTGTGTGTGCTCGCATTGGTTGGGAAGTTTTGAAGTTTTTCTCTGTGTGTGTTACTGAAATATGTTATGAGGTTGGGAAATGCCCCCCACCAGCCTTTCAGGTGTGACAATGGAGGAGCCAGACTCGCTGCTGGCCCATTGAAGGTATCCACACTCCCAAGGACTATCCCAGGAACCGTGTACAATGCAGACTTCTCCGAGATAGCACAGCGACAATGGACACTGCTTGACTCACATCGTAGCAAAGGAGCTTCCTAGCAAGTTGGAAGAAACTATGAAAGAGGGGAAGAGACATCATGACTTGGCCTCTCTCCCCCACAACTCAGCAGCTGGAAACACACCTGGAGGACAAAGACTGGACTGAACTGACTCAGAAATCAGAAGAGAATAATAACAATAATACTTTCAAACCAAAGTCCCCATACAGACTAGTATTGGTTTTTCAGTTTGGGGAATTTTGTTTTCTCAGTCAGACCTTGCCAAGGGAAGCAGGGAGAAAATGTTGGAGTTGCCTCCTTCAGAGCAGCTTGGCCTAGACACTAGCTCTGGTTCACTGCTCTGGCCTTGCTCAGGTTGAGGGTATTTTAATAATTTGGGCAGGTCCCAGAGTGTTTGGGGGAGATGATGAGGATGTTCCCTTTTGAGATAAAAACTAAGAAATACAGCACTAGAGAATTTTTTTTAAGAAATCTGTGATTTAGACATTTTATTTAAAGCAAGAGAGTTCTGAGTTTCTGAGAAGGTTTTTGTTTGCAAGAAACAACATTGTTTGATCTGTCATTGTACCAAAGGGGGAGATAGTTGTCTATAAAGGAGGGGCAAAGACTAAATGCATCTGATGAGAATGGGATTCCAACCCATGCATGCAGAGCACAATGGATTAGCAGTTCATCACCTTAAGCATTCAGCCACCTCATCAAAACTGTTAAATAAAAGACAGGAGGGGAAATCTAAGGCCAGCAGAGCTAGGGACAATAAGGAGTTTTTCAATACTAAGCGGAAGCAGGGGCTGAATGAGCTCCCCCCTCACATCTAGTGAGGAGCTGGGGGAAAGACTTCAGGAACAGACCGTGTTTGCATAGACACACCTACTCTGCCTAGCTATGCAGCATGATGGGGCCACTTTCCCCAAATGACCAGTTTTGGCTGGTGGTGGGTTACAAATCACTTTAGGATTGAGTGGAATGAAATGTTATTATCCTTCCTGCATGAGTGAAGGGCAGCAGAACATACCTAGTCGGTCCTGATGGAGGGGTAGGTGGGTGAGGAATAGCTTTTATTGGACTTCATAGAAGTGATTGAGAACGTCATCCTAAAAGAGTGGTCCCCAAACATTTCACACTGTGCCCTCTTATCCAGTTGGGGGAGGGCAAAACCAGAGCTTGAGAGATTCAGCCCTGGGTGGTGGGGCTCAGACTTTTGGCTTCAGCTCCTGGCCCCAACAAGTCTAATGCCAGCCCCGGCAACCCCATTAAAACAGGGTTATGACCCACTTTGAGTTCCTGACTCACAGTTTGAGAACCACTGCTCTATGCTAAAGGGAGAGAATTTTCCTGTGGGTGTATTTAATCCACTTCCCAAGAGGTGGCAGCTATGTCACTGGGAGAAGCTATATCGGTGGGTGTGCAAGCTGTGGTGTTTGCCACATTTAAGAAGTTTAATCAAACCCCATTTTTAAAACCACCTGTGGTCTGGGAATGGCAAAGGACCTCGATGAAGCAGGGTCTGTCCTTCAAAGTGCTGGGCATCATGATTCCATAGTCCTGTTGTCATGGGGATATTGCTCAGTGTTAGAGTGCTTGACTGCAGTTTAAGTAGTCCTCAGTTCAAACCCGCGAGTTCTCTTATAACCCTCTTTCTTTTTTTAAAAAAAAGGAAAACATTTTCATTTCCATTCTCCATTATGTTCAGGAGCTCCACTATACGGGGATGCTTCATATGAATGTAAACACTCAACATTTCACTGTCCAAATGCATTAAAAACCTAGCGAAGCTGTCCATCTGCTGAAATCCGTTCCAATCCTCTAAGTGTCTAGTTTATGTTTTCATCAATTAAACAAAGGTATCATACGAATGTACATTTCCAGATCCCTCTTCTCCAGGAGCTGTGCTGTGCAGAAGAACAAGAACCACATCCAGCTGCAGTTCAGGAATCTGATGACCAAAGAGCCAATAAATGTTCTGAAGGCTGAAGAAAAATGCCTTCTAGTGAGCTATTGAACGAGCTCAACCTGTTTAGCTTATCAAAAGAAGATAGAAAGGTGACTTCATTGAAGTGTTGAAAGGCCTTAATGGAGACAAAAGATTGGGTATTAAAGGGCTCTTTAATCCAGCAGAGAAAGGCATAACAAGACCCAGTGGCTGGAAGGTGAAAAAAAACAAATTCATATTACAAATAAGATGCAAATATTCAACAGCGAGGATGATTCACCAGAGGAACAAGCTACCAAGGAAAGTGGTGGATTCACCATCTCTTGATGTCATTTAATGAAGACTAGATGGCTTTCTGGAATGTGTTTGCCCCAAAAGTAGCTCTTGTGTCATACAGGAGGCCTGTGATATGCAGGAGGTCAGATTAGATGCTCTAATGGTCTCTTCTGGCCATCAAGTCGAATAATTTCTGAAAAACTGAGTGTAGCATTGGGAGCAGCGTCTGATGTTTTCCTGTCTAGCCGGCTTGCTTCCTAGAACGAACGCTCCTTGAGTGGGGTGATCCACAGGGAGTAGCTCAAACCTCCAAAGTGCCTGGCCAGGGGCAGGACATTAGCACAGCAAGGGAGGGTTGTGGCAGTGACATCACAAAGGCCTTTTGCAGGACCTCAGACTATTGGTCAAAGGTGGTGGGGAGGTGGTGACCTCACAGAGAGATGCTGACATCAGCCAGGCAGGACAGGGGCGAGGGGCCAGGGAAACCTCAGAGACCCTGTGGCTTTGCTTCAGCAAGTCTCCTTCTCCAGGTCTCTCTTTGAGGACTGAGAGAATATTCGGGTTCACGTACGTGAGCGCCAGGAGGAACCTCTTTTGAGTTTTCTCCTTCCCTTTAGTGATTTTACTAGAAAACAGCCGTCCCTGTTTAGAAGGTAAGAGCCTCCTCGAGGGAAGGGGTGTCATGGGCGTGTCACAGTTCGGATGCCAGTGGCCCCCCTACACTGTCAGGAAGTTCCCGCCACCCTGCTCTGTGTTCTCAGGGCAGGAGAGAGCAGCATCCACGGCAGTGATTTGCTCCTGGCTGCTGGAGCAGAGCAGCAGGCTCAGCTGTGAGAACTTCCCGGAGCTATGAAAGGGGAGGGGCCAATGGCTCTGTAGCAGGAATGCAGGGCAGGCGAGTTCACAGCGGGCATTGTGGGACACTGGAAGAGGCCAGTTATGGTGATATAATGAACGGCAGCGTCTACACTGACACTCTGCCACTTTAAGTTTGCTGGAAAAAGCTCTAGGCTTCTCATCAAAGTGTTTTTATTTTGTCACCAAAACAGGGCAGTTTTGTCGCCAGACGTGGCATTGCAGTGTGTGCACCAGCCACAAGCTACCGACCTAGAGAAAGTGTTGTGTGTTTTTCACATACCTGAGCAATATAATTCTGCTGAAACAACTTTGTAGTGCAGACCTGGCCAAAGATTCTCACTCTCACACACACACACACACACACACACACACACACACACACACACACACACACACACACACACACACACACACACACACACACACACACACACACACACACACTGCAAGGAAAACCTCACCTGCTCCTCTGCTTTGCAGAATCCAAACACACGCAAAGCTTGTCAGGCCCCAGTGGGGATGGCAGGGAGTCAGGTGTGGGCAGACAGTGTGTTATAGCTACCTACAGGCACCATGGCTTAGCTGGTTAAAACCTTTGTTTCGTAAGCAGGAGATCCCAGGTTCAACTCCCAGTGGTGCCTTGTTGACTGGTTGTTGGGGCAGGTGCTATTGGCTACTGTCAGAAGACAAGATGCAGAGCTAGATGGTCCTTTTGGTCTAGCCCAGTGTGGTTTTTCTTGTGGTTTAAATAACACTCACAGGCACTGATAATAGAGTTACTGAAAGATTGGGAGTTAGGAGCAGGTAGGTCAGTGGTCCAGTCTCCACACAGATGACACCCTCCCTATGGGGTAGGGGCAGTTCTGAGCTCTCACCCAACTGCTCATTGTGGCTGCCAGAATCTGTGGGCAGCTTGTTTAGTTTACGGCAAAGGTTGAGTCCTGCTTTGTGTACCGTGTGTGAGAATGAAAATCCTAAACTGCCCTTTGAAATAACGAATGCAGCAGGACGTGTTATTGTCCCTTCCCCAAAGCAGACAGACCAATGGAGAAATGCCGTCGAGTCCAAGGTAATACTCCCCTGCCATTTTACCTTTTTTGCTGGCTAAACTCCTTCTTATCTTCCCGGCCCAGGCTGTCCTCTGCCTCAGCTGCTGCTCCCGGCCTGCTCTAGAGTCAAACACGCAGGGCCCCCAGGGGAACAGAGGCTGGGACAGGGCAGCAGCCTGTGCTGGGCTGGGAAGATGCTGGGAGTTCTCGTTCCCTGAGAACTGGCCCGGCTCCCTTCTCAACAGCAAACAAGCCAATTCCACGCCCCCTCCCCAGAAAAACCAGCCTGGAGCCAAGGGCAGCAGGGGACGATTCCCTGCAGTTCCCACCGAGGCAGGAGAGAATCCAGGGTGTTTCTAGCAGAGCTTAGGGAACTGACGTGGTGAAACCAGCCTTTAATAACAGGCAGTTCCAGTTTAAGCTCAGTGTTTTTAACAATTTTTACAACATTAAATAACCCTTCAATCGTAGTGTCACCATCCATAAAATTGCTTCAGCCTTATAGGTTCCCAAGTGCACAACTAAACATCTCTTCAAATCCAAGGGAGTGGAGATCAGTCAGTGTTCAGAGTCATCCCACATAGAAGAACCATGTTGTGGTACATACTGGCCCCATCATGGGGCCATGGCCTTTCCCTCCTCTCTGTTAAAAGTTTTAGTATTTTGCACAGAAACTTTCTTCCCTCAGGAGAGACCTGGGCACCAGGGCTGCCAGCCAGACAAACATCCTTAAGAGGCGGCGTCATCTGTCAAAAAGTGATCTCCCTCCTTCAGTTCAATAACACTCTGAAATGTTACTTATCCCAGCAGAGCCAGAGGATTGAAAGCAGCTACATCAAACCCCTGTGTAGCTAGCAGGAATGAACACAAACACTCCCTTGTATCTGAAGTGATGTTTAGTTTTACCCTTTGTTAACTGCAAGACTAAAGGGAAAGGCAGTGGTGGTGCCAGATATTAAGAGTGAAACACGAAACAATCATCATATTATGCCCGTAGTGACTGCAAAATCTTTCTATATACTTCTTATTATCATCAGTGTATTATTTTGGCCTCAGAGCAGGGAATGTGTCCCTCATGCTGCTTTTAGGCCACTAGGTGCTCTGGAAACAGGAGGGCTCTGAGTGTAACCTATAGCACATATGCCCCCATCTGGGGAAATAGCTCAGTGGTAGAGCACATGCTTTGCATGTATGAGGCCCTGGGTTGTATCTCCAGCTTCACTTTTTCACCCTGCTGCTTTGCTCATGCCCAGAGGGGATGTGGCCCAGCAGTCTCCCTGCAGGAGTTTTAATCCTGCTCAGTGAGGGGCAAGTGCTAATTGCATGGAAGGTCTGGGGGGGTTTCTGCTCCTAAGTCTTCTCTGTACATTTAAGATTCCCACCCGCTGTGCTGCTTGGGACAAGGGTAGATGAGAAGGGCAAATCCTCCAGCACTGGAGGGAAAGGTCCCATCTGCAAAGACTGAGAGGCAAAGACTAGACTTATTTCTTGTCTGGACCCAATCTTTTCACCTGGTACAGTCCTTGTTCCAGCTCAGGTGGTAGCTGGGGGATGTCTCATGACTGCAGCCATGTTTGTTCAGTTCCACCCCCTTATACAGCTTTGGTACAAGACAGGAATCTCTTGTCTCTCTCCTGGGGAAGAGCCCCAGGTTTAAGATGGATTCCTGTACCAGGGGACATGGTCACATGTCCTGTGAAACCCCCAAACCTTCATTCTTCCAGGCCTAACTCACGGATGGTGTAGGACAGAGCCATCTACAGTCTATTGTCCTGGTTAATGGGAGCCATCAAGAGTCCAAACCACTGTTAATGGCCCACACTTTGCATCATTACAACAGGACCTCAGAGTTATAGTTCATATTTCTAGTTTCAGATACAGGAATGATCGGTTCATACAAATAGGATGAACACACACAGTAGATTATAAGCTTTGTAATGATACCTTACAAGAGACCTTTTGCATGAAGCATAGTCCAGTCACTTTATATTCACACTCATTAGCATATTTTCATAAAATCCTATGGAGTGCAAGGACACAGCAGGGAAAGGGTTTTACTGCGGCACCTGGGAGCAGTTGAGTTTCATGTTCAGGTTGTGGTATGAGTTCCTCCAGGTTTCTTGTAAGCACACAAGGACCTTAGCGGGTGCTCTTGATACAGGAATTGCCCAGACATGATAAAGTGATGGGGATTGCATTTTCCTTTTTTATTTCTGTATTTCCAATGACATTTCTGTTTGTGATTTCATTTTGCTTTGTATAACTGTGTTTTCTCCTGGATTTGATATTTAACGAAAAAAAGAATACAGCTTCAGGGCTCCAGGTGGAGGAGCAGGCTGGGGCTAGGACTGCTAAGAGAGTGAGAGTAGCAGGTTTTCTGTATTGTTTCCTGCCCTCATATTTCTTGACTAGTTTCTCTTCTGCATGAAATTTGCCTCTTTAAAATGTGAGCCTGGCTAGCTCAGTTAGCAGAGCATGAGGCTTTTAATCTGAGGGTCCAGCGTTCAAGTCCCTGGTCAGGTAAAGAAACACTATCCCCCAGGACTTTCCTTTCCTTTACTTTAGTTTTTCCTTTTCAGGACATGGCCTTTCCTAGGAAGGGCAGTTTACTGCCTGGGACTGAAGGTGCTACTGGCTCACCTGTCCACTGGCCTCACAGTCTGGAGGAAGAAAGGCCTCTGGGCCTGCAGCAAAGTGCTGGGTGCTGACTTTTTGAGCAAATGCAGGGCTGGTCACAGAGGCATGTTCCCACTGAGTCCTCCCTGCCAGAAAAAATTGTCCCCACAGACAGGGGCGGCTCCAGGCCCCAGCACGCACGTGCTTGGGACAGCAAGCTGCAGCGGGTGCTCTGCCGGTCGCCCCGAGGGCGGCAGGCAGGCTGCCTTCGGCGGCATGCCTGCGAAGGGTCTGCTGGTCCTGCAACTTCGGCAGACCTCCCGCAGGCAAGCCGCCGAAGGCAACCTGCCTGCCGTGCTTGGGGTGGCAAAATGCCTAGAGCCGCCCCTGCCCACAGAGTCCTCCCTGCTGGAAGTCGACAGTAATCAACAGGTGCTCTGCTGGTCCCATGGTGTAAGGGCCAGCACTCAGGACTTTGAATCCTGCAATCTGAGTTGAAGTCTCAGTGGAATCTGAGAACAATTCCTGTGCCACAAACTCTGCGGGGCCTTCCAAGGCTCTGTCTTGCTTTCTCAAAGGCCATGAAAGCCACTATAAAAGGTTTTTTTCTCCTGCTGATAATAGCTCACCTTAACTGATCACTCTCGTTATAGTGTGTATGGCAACACCCAATTTTTCATGTTCTCTGTGTGTGTATATATATATATCTTCCTGCTGTATTTTCCACTGCATGCATCCAATGAAGTTGGTTTTAGCCCAGGAAAGCTTATGCTCAAATAAATTTGTTCGTTTCTAAGGTGCCACAAGTACTCCTTGTTCTTTTTGCAGATAAATTAATGGAGGTTAAGTCCATGAATGGCTATTAGCCAGGATGGGTAAGGAATGGTGTCCTTAGCCTCTGTTTGTCAGAGGGTGGAGATGGATGGCAGGAGAGAGATCACTTGATCATTGCCTGTTAGGTTCAGTCCCTCTGGGGCACCCGCCATTGGCCACTGTTAGCAGATAGGATGTGAGGTTGGATGGACCTTTGGTCTGACCCAATACGGCCATTCTTCTGGTCTTATGAAGGGAGGGGCAGAGGCCTGTGACAGAGTTTCTGTAGTATAGTGGTTATCACATTTGCCTAACACGCAAAAGGTCCCTGGTTCAAAACCAGGCAGAAACACGTGGGTTTAATTTTCCCAGCTCCTACTGGCCTGTCCATGCTGTTGTAGGAGCAGCAGTGATTTCTATGCTCAGAAGGTCTGTTATACTTCCCCTGCTCCCACTTTTGTCTCCTGTCCCTCTCTGAATGCCTGTGAAGTAGCTTTTCCCATCCCGCTCCCTCCTGGAATGCTCCTGGGATGAATGGGCTGCTTGAAGAGCAGAAGAGCTTCCAGGTAGACAAGGTGTCTGGGACGCTAATTAGGCAGCACTCACACACCCAGAGCATGGACACTGCCCAAGGTGGAGTGTGACCAACCAGATGCAGCCAAGTCATCTCTAGTCGCAGACCATGAGGAGCAGGTCCTTAAAAGGGGAAGGGGCCCTGTGCTCAGGAGAGCACTCACAAGCTTGTACCTCCAGTGAATGCCCTTTGCCCGGACTGCCTGGCCAGTGGTTCTCTGCGTTGCATTTCATTGTGCCTCAGAAAGACTTACCTTCATCGTACCGTCCATAGCTGCGCTGTGGGACACTTACCTTGCAGAATCCTGACATCTCCAGTGGTGTGCCTGTCCTGGGAGCGTGAGTATGCAAGTGTGAGTGTGACACCTCCCCCCCACCCACTTCTTCTTTTGAGCTTAGCTGTCATTATAACAAACGTGCTGCTTTCTGCCAAACTCTGGTGGGTCATTAGTCCTCCCTACGCTTACTAGCTGGCCCAATTTCGGGTAACACCTGCGATAACCCCAATCCCTGCATGGCAGAGGGTGGTGAAATGAGCTGAGGAAAAAGCCTTAGCATCAGCAGGGGAAAGCTAGAGGATCTGGGCCAGGCACCTTTTGAAGCCTTGTGGCTTGGTCTCCTCTGCCCTGGGAGGTTGGCCTTTGGCGGCCGGCTCTTCCTGCTGCCTCCTCTGCGTGACTTGCCAAAGGAGGAAGTGAGGCGGGAATGGGGCAAAAGAGGAAAGTCGAGCTGAGGAAGGCAGGGCAGAAGCTAAGCGCCTCAGTGCGGCTAAGTGGGGTTAGTAGAGCACCACCAGTCGTTCTGCAAAGCCTGGGGAGGTGCGGTTGGCTGCTGGGAGGTAGAATCTTGTGCCTGCCTCTTGGCTTCCCAGGGATGGCTACTTGCAGCCCAGGAGAAGAAGGACTGTTCTGGGTGAAAGGAAGACAAGCAAAGCTCTGGGAGGAAGTTTGGGTGCGGGGTGCGGGCTCTGCGCTGGGGGAGGGGGGTGGAGTGCAGGAGGGGTGGCGCTTACCCTGGGCACTGCAGCTCCCAAAGTGACTGGTACACACAACCCTCCGGCAGCAGGTCCTAGGTGGGCGGGGCCAGGGGGTCTCCGTGTGCCGCTGCCTGCAGGCGCCGCCCCCAGAGCTCCCATTGGCTGCAGTTCCTGGCCAATGGGCACTGCGGAGTTGGTACTCGGGGCAGAGGCAGTGAATGGAGACACTCCCCCCACCCCAGGGGATGCTGGGATGTGCCAACCACTTCTGGGAGCGGCACGGAGGGACGGAGGCAGAGTGGGCAGGGAGCCACCTTAGTGCTGCTGGCACATCTCTGCACACCCACTGGGGGAGGGGAGCAGAGGGCCTCCATGTGCTGCCTGGGGTAGGGGCAGAGCACAGAGCTGCCTCCCCTCCCGGGTCTATTACAGGAGTGGGTGGGTGGGGTCTTTTGGCCTGCAAGGTGCAGCAGGTCGGACTAGATGATCACACTGGTCCCTTCTGACCTTAAAGGCTTTGAGTCTAAAAGGGAGAGGGAAGTAAAGATTTTTTTTTAAAATAAACCAAACATTGTAATACCAGATAACTCCAACAGCTCATTGTACAGTCCCACCCCTTTCTTCCTCCATTGTGTGTTGAATGACCTGCAGGACATCGATTCTCTCATTTCATTGATAAACTGACACAACGTGACTGAAATAAAACCAATTCCCAGTAGAGAAAATGTCACATCCCTGCATTGGCTGGGAATTGAACCCAGGTCAACTGCTTGGAAGGCAGCTATGCTCACCACTATACCACCAATGCATCTGGCAAAAGTATCACTTATGCTTGCCCAATGAGGCTAGAGCAGCATTGAGGCACTTTTCTGCCTGTTAAAATGTACTGGATTCTCATCACTAAAAAAACACCTCCATCTTCACTTGGGTTTGAACCATCAGCCTTTCAATTAGCCAGCAAAGTTGTTAATCACAGGGTATGTCTACACTACGGCATTATTCCAATTTTACAGAAACTGTTTTTTGGAAACAGATTGTATAAAGTCGAGTGCACGCGGCCACACTAAGCACATTAATTAAGTGGTGTGCGTCCATGTATGAGGCTAGCGTCGATTTCCAGAGCGTTGCATTGTGGGTAGCTATCCCATAGCTATCCCATAGTTCCCGCAGTCTCCCCTGCCCATTGGAATTCCGGGTTGAGATCCCAATGACTGATGGGGCAAAAACAGTGTCATAGGTGATTCTGGGTAAATGTCGTCACTCAATCCTCCCTCCGTGAAAGAAACGGCAGACAATCATTTCGCGCCCTTTTCCCTGGATTGCCCGGGCAGACGCCATAGCACGGCAACCATGGAGCCCGTTCAGCCTTTTTTCACTGTCACCGTATGTCTACTGGATGGTGCTGACAGACGCGGTACTGCAGCGCTACACAGCAGCATCCCCTTGCCTTTTGCAAGTTAGCAAAGATAGTTACTAGCCATACTGTCCCATCTGCTGCTTTGCAAGTTGACAATGACAGTGACCAGTCATAATGTACTGTCTGCTGCTGTCATGGGTGCTCCTGGCCAGCCTCGGTGAAGTCGGCCGGGGACGCATGGACAAAAATGGGAATGACTCCCCCGGTCATTCCCTTCTTTACGTTTTGTCTAAAGGGAGAGTCAGTCCTGTCTAGACTATCAGGCAAGCCTACTAAAGAACCAGAGAGGCAAACAGCCGCTCCGGGTCACAGCCCCAGACATCCCGCAGAAATGATGGGCTGCATGCCATTCTAGGGGGTGCCCCTGCAACAACCACACCCATTGCTTCCCTCCTCCCCCACCCCTCCTGGGCTACTGTGGCAGTTATCCCCCCATTTGTGTGACGAAGTAATAAAGAATGCAGGAATTTGAAACAACACTGACTTTATTGCCTCTGCAAGTAGAGTTCAAAGTGGGGAGGGGGGGCAGCCTCCAGCTGCTATGATATTCCAGGCAGGACTGAATCTCCATTAGACAAAGCTTAAAGAAGAGAATGACCTGGGAGTCATTCACATTTTTGCCCAAGTGCCCCTGGGCGACCTCACCAAGGCCAGCCAGGAGCACTCATGGGACGACGATGACGCATACCAGTTCTACTGTACCGTCTGCCATCTGGAAGGGAAGGGAAGGGAAGGGGATGCTGCTGTGTAGCGCTGCAGCACAACATGTGCCAGCAGCATCCAGTAGACATACGGTGACATTGAAAAAAGGCGAGAAATGATTTTTTTCCCTTTGCTTTCACGGGGGTGGTGATGACATATACCCTGAACACCCGTGACAATGTTTTTGACCCTTCAGGCTTTGGGAACTCAGCCAAGAATTCAAATGGTTTTTGGAGAGTGCGGGAACTGTGGGATAGCTACAGTCATCAGCCGCCCCTCCCTCCGTGAGTGTCCATTTCATTCTTTGGCTTTCTGGTACGTTTGTCTCAGCTCCTTAAGTTTCAGCACTGTGTTGAGTCCCTGATGTGGCCTCTGTCCATCATAGCCTGGGAGATTTTTTTCAAATGCTTTGGCATTTCGTCTTTTGGAACGGAGTTCTGATAGAACAGATTCATCTCCCCATACAAAGATCAGCTTCAGTATCTCCCCTACAATCAATGCTGGAGCTCTTTTTTGATTCTGGGACTGCATGGTCACCTGTGTTCATCGGCGCTCCACGCTGGGCAAACAGGAAATGAAATTCAAAAGTTCTGGGGCTTTTTCTGTTTACCTGGCCAGTGCATCCGAGTTCAGATTGCTGTCCAGAGCGGTCACAATGGTGCACTGTGGGATAGCACCCGGAGGCCAATACCGTCGAATTGTGGCCACATTAACCCTAATCCGACATGGCAATGCCGATTTCAGCGCTACTCCCCTCATCGGGGAGGAGTACAGATACCGGTATTAAGAGACCTTTATATCGATATAAAGGGCTTCGTTGTGTGGACGGGTGCAGGGTTAATGCGATTTAACGCTGCTAAATTCAATATAAACTCGTAGTGTTGACCAGGCCAGAGAGAGCAGCAGGTTTCCCCTATTGTTTCCCGCTCTTGTTTTCTTGACTAGTTTCTCCTCTGCACCAACTTGCTGCTTTTCTTTGTGAGCCTGGCTAGCTCAGTGGGCAGAGCATCAAACTTTTAATCTGAGGGTCCAGGGTTCAAGTCCCTGGTCAAGTGATAAACTACTCCCCAAGATCTTACACTGTCTTGCTGGAGTCCTCTTTGATGTTACTTTTTCTCTTCAGGATTTTCCCTTTCCTCAGAAGGGCCTTTTTGTGTGTGGTTTGAAGGGGCAACTTCCTGACAGCCCCTCTGTCCTTGCAGCCTGGAGGAATAAAGGCCTCTGGGCATAGAGCATGTTCCTCCCCTGCGTGCACACACACACACATACAAACACACAGAATATCCCTAAGGAATTAGAATCACCTGCTCCCTTCCCCTGTCCTGCTGGATCCCCAAATGAAGATGCTCTTCAGCCTAAACCCATGTCCCCTCTTTTCCCAGTGCCCCTCAGACCCAACCCTCAGTCCCTCCTATGCTCACTGCTCCTCACTCCCACCCTTCTCCTCTATCCCAACCCACAGGCTCCTTCTCCTCACACTGCTCCTCAATCCCAACCCACAGCTCCCTCCTTCCCTCCAGCAGCAGGTGCTTCAGACCCCTCAGGAAGATTTTCTTGCAAGGTTTCGTGTATGAGTCTGCATGTGGATTTTACAGTGTGTTGGAAATAGGTTGGGTTGCTGGCCGAAATGATCACTTGTGGCTGGTGTTGGATTCCCAGTCTCCATGTTACAGGGGCAGGAGAAATAAAGGGTTGTTATCCTTGTTGTGTGAATCGAGGGCAGCACAACTGTGCTTGGCAGACCCCGATTGAGGGACTCACCCTCAATTCAATAGCACTTGCTAGGCAGGGGACACCGGTTCCAAAGCCAAGTGTGCTGGGGTCTGGGTCCCAATGCTAAAATTTAGGTGTTAGACCAACTTTAGGACAGGGTGGCTGTGGAGGGATGAGTGAGTCCCTAGACAACACAGTGAGTACGGGGCCTTCTTATTTTCCCCCCTTTTCCACCCAGGATGGCAGGTGAACTCTACAGAGGCACCTCTGGGCTTGCACTGACTAAGGACAACAGCTGTGAGTGGGGTGCAGAGCGGGGATGGCTCATGTTAAAGGACTTTTGGTTGCTGGACTTATGAACCGTAGGGAGAAGGACACTGCCCAGCTTATCTGGGGGATGGGTCTTTCCCTCGTGGTTTATGTTTATGTGTTGGGGCTGCTGACATGACTTCTGCTAACCCTGGGCTTACATTGCAGTGTAGACATACCCTGAGAGGGCATCTAGACTGTGACAAAATCCCGCTGGCCCGGCTGGCCTGGATGGTCTGATTTGGGCTCCTGGGGCTCAGGTTGTGGAGCTAAAAACTACAGCGTAGACATCTGGGCTCAGACTGGAGCCCAGGCTCAGAGACCCTCACCCCTCGTGGGGTCTCAGAGGCTGGGCTGAAGCCCAAGTGTCTACGCTGAATCAACTGACCCAGGGTTTGAGAATAGTGACTTGGGTGTGTTAATGGCAGTGTAGACATAATGCTAGGCTATGTCCACACTGCAATGAAACACCCAGCGCTGTCCCGTGCCAGTGCAGGCTCCCAGGCTAGGGCCGTGGGGTGGTAAATTTGCAGCGTAGACATCTCGGCTCAGGCTCAATACCGGGCTCTGGGAGCCCTCAAGGTTGGGAGGGAGTTTAGCAAGCAAACAAGGTAAAATGGCAGTGGAGTATTACCCTGGACTCAATGGCATTTCTCCATTGGTCTGTCTGCTTTGGGGCAGGGACAATAACACGTCCTGCTGCATTTGTTATTTCAAAGGGCGGTTTATGATTTTCATTCTCACACACGGTGCACGAAGCAGGACTCAACCCTCGGTGTAAACTAAATGAGCCGCCCACAGGTTCTGCCAGCCACAATGAGCCATTTGATGTGAGAGCCCAGACCTACCCGTGTCCCAGAGGAAGCAGGATCATCTGTGACAGGCTGGAACACTGACCTATCAGCTCTTAACTCCCAAACTTTCAGTAAGTCTGTTATCAGTGCCTGTGAGTATAATTTAAACAACTACACTGGGCTGGACCAAAAAGCTCTGTGTTTTGTTCTCCCACAGTAGCCAATACCAGGTTGCCCGAGAGTTAGTCAATAAGGCACCACTGGGAATTGAACCCACGATCTCCTGTTTACAAGACAGGTGCTTTAGCCAGCTAAGCCATGGTGCCTGCCTGTGGCAATAGCACACTGTCTGCCCACACCTGACTCCCTGCCATCCCCACTGGGGCCTGACAAGCTTTGCTTGTTTTTGGATTCTGCAAAGCAGAGGAGCAGGTGAGGTTTTCCTTGCAAGCTCTGTGTGTGTGTGTGTGTGTGTGTGTGTGTGTGTGTGTGTGTGTGTGTGTGTGTGTGTGTGTGTGTGTGTGTGTGTGTGTGTGTGTGTGTGTCATCATTATATTGCTCAGGTGTGTGAAAAACACACAATGCTCCCTCGGTCAGCAGTTTTTGGCTGGTGCACACACTGCAATACCACATCTGGCGACAAAATTGCCCTGTTTTGGTGACAAAATAAAACCACCTCGACGAGAGGCCTAGTGCTTTTTGCAGCAAACTTAAAGTGACAAATGTCAGTGTAAATGCTGCTGGTCATTATATCACCATAACTGGCCTCCACCAGTATCCCTCCATGCCTGCCGTGAACTCACCTGCCCTGCATTCCTGCTACAGAGGCTGGGCCCCTCCCCTTTCATAGCTCCAGAAAGTTCTGACAGCTGAGCCACTATCTATACCGGGATTAGCTTGATAGAACTGCATTGCCAGCCTAAGTAATGTAATTACACCAACCTAATTTTGTAGTGTAGACCTGTCCAAAGAATCACACACACACCTTGGGAGCAAAACTTCATCTGCTCCTCTGCTTTATAGAATACAAACACGAACAACACTTGTCAGGGCCCAGTGGGGATTGGCAGAGAGTCAGGTGTGGGCCATCTTTATCCCAGGAGAGATGGACTCTAAGGGTACGTCTCCATTGCAATGTAAGCCCAGGTGTGGCACGCTGTGCTCATAGCAGCACCTGGAAGCCCCATATTCACCACTCTCATATAATGATGACATGGTTTGTACAAAGTCTGCCTTGTGATGTATCATTTCAAAAGTCTTGATCTGTTGAACATTAATATCGTGTTGGATTGTGTGTGCTCGCATTGGTTGGGAAGTTATGAAGTTTTGCTTGGTGTGTGTTACTGAGATATGTTATGAGGTGGGGAAATGCCCCCCACCAGCCTTTCAGGTGTGACAATGGAGGAGCCAGACTCGCTGCTGGCCCATTGAAGGGATCCACACTCCCAAGGACTAGCCCAGGAACCGTGTACAATGCAGACTTCTCCGAGATAGCACAGCAACAATGGACACTGCTTGAGTCACATGGTAACAAAGGAGCTTCCTAGCAAGTTGGAAGAAACTATGAAAGAGGGGAAGAGACATCATGACCTGGCCTCTCTCCCCCACAACTCAGCAGCTGGAAACACACCTGGAGGACAAAGACTGGGCTGAACTGACTCAGAAATCAGAAGAGAATAATAACAATAATACTTGCAAACCAAAGTCCCCAAACAGACTAGTACTGGTTTTTCAGCAGAAAATTTTCAGTTTGGGGAATTTTGTTTTCTCAGTCAGACCTTGCCAAGGGAAGCAGGGAGAAAATGTTGGAGTTGCCTCCTTCAGAACAGCTTGGCCTAGACACTAGCTCTGGTTCACTGCTCTGGCCTTGCTCGGGTTGAGGGTATTTTAATAATTTGGGCAGGTCCCAGGGTGTTTGGGGGAGAAGATGAGGATGTTACCTCTTGAGATAAAAACTAAGAAATACAGCACTAGAGAATTTCTTTTTTTAAGAAATCTGTGATTTAGACATTTTATTTAAAGCAAGGGAGTTCTGAGTTTCTGAGGAGGTTTTTGTTTGCAAGAAGAAACATTGTTTGATCTGTCATTGTACCAAAGGGGGAGATGGTTGTCTACAAAGGAGGGGTGAAAACTAAACACATCCAATGAGGATGGGATTTGAACCCATGCGTGCAGAGAACAATAGATTAGCAGTCCATCACCATAACCACTCAGCCACCTCATCTGAGTTGTTAGAAAAGGGACAGGAGGAAAAATCTAAGGCCCGCAGAGCTAGGGACAATAAGGAGTTTTTAAATACTAAGCAGAAGCAGGGGCTGAATGAGCTCCCCCCTCACATCTAGTGAGGAGCTGGGGGAAAGACTTCAGGAACAGACCGTGTTTGCATAGACACACCTACTCTGCCTAGCTATGCAGCATGATGAGGCCACTTTCCCAAAATGACCAGAGTTGGCTGGTGGTGGGTTACAAATCACTTTAGGATTGAGTGGAATGAAATGTTATTATCCTTCCTGCATAAGTGAAGGGCAGCAGAACATACCTAGTCTGTCCAGATGGAGGGGTGGGTGAGGAATAGCTTTTATTGGACTTTGTGGACCCAACTGAGAACATCACCCTAAACCAGTGGTCCCCAAACATTTCACACTGTGCCCTCTTAGCCATGGCTGTGGCCCCTCGGAAGCCGCGGTCATGTACCGAGGCTGGGAGTGGGGCCGTTGCTTGCTGGGGAGAGAGGTGCAGACAGGGGTAAGGGGGTCGAGGCCGAGCTGGGAGTCAGAGCCCCAGGCTGAGGGTGGGGTTGGGGAAGAGCTGGGGAAGTGTGGGGCTGAGTGCTGCTCCCTCCATGGGGGCTGGCTCAGGCCCTGAGGTGCCCCCATGAATGTTCCTCTGTGTCCCCCTAGGAGTCATGCCCCACATTTTGGGGACCACTGAACCCTACTCGCTAAGCAGGGGCTAGTGATGCCAGAGCCCAGGGAAAGGGAGAACACGTGCGGGGCCCCAGCGCTGGAGCCATGTGAAGGGGCTGCAGGAGAGGGGCAATGGCTGGTGGCCCAGGGAGTTAAGGGCAAAGGGGGCACAGGAGGGGGCAGGAGTTAGGGGTGAAGGAGGCGCAGGAGTGGTTGGGAGTGCAGGAGCTAGCGGTAAAGGGGGAGTGGGGATCGTCCAGGGGCAATGGGGAAGTGCCAAAGTACAAGCTTTGCCCAGGGCACCATTTTCCCTAATGCTGGTCTGAGCAAACAACTGGAAATGACCCTTCAGTGAGACCAGAACCATAGTGTAGAAAAGGCCCTTCATTAAGTGGTGGTGGCTGAGGGCTTAGGGAGATGGGTTAGAAAACAACAGCCACTTGTCTGTGGAGATTTGATTCTTGCCTGCTAGGCCAGGCTGGTGTGTGGTGTCTCCATGGCTGCACTTTCAGTGTCTGATCACCCACAGGGAGCCAAATCTAGACATACTCAGAGGCTCTATGCCAGGGTTTCTCAAACTTCTTTTCACTGCAACCCCCTTCTGCCAAAAAAAACCTTACTACATGGCCCTGGAAAGAAGGACCAAGCCCCTCCACACTGGGCAGAGGCAGGGGAGACAAAGCCTGAGCCCTGCCCCAGTTGGGGGAGGGCAAAACCAGAGCTTGAGGGATTCAGCCCTGGGTGGTGGGGCTCAGACATTTGGCTTCAGCCCCAGGCCCAAACAAGTCTAATGCCAGCCCTGCCAACCCCATTAAATCAGGGTTATGACCCACTTTGGGGTCCTGACTCACACTCTGAGAACCACTGCTCTATGCTGAGGGGAGAGAGTTTTCCTGTGGGTGCAGTTAATCCACTTCCCAAGAGGTGGCAGCTATGTCACTGGGAGAAGCTATATCAGTGGGTGTGCAAGCTGTGGTGTTTGCCACATTTAAGACGTTTAATCAAACCCCATTTTTAAAACCACCTGTGGTCTGGGAATGGCAAAGGAGCTCGATGAAGCAGGGTCTATCCTGCAAAGTCCTGGAGATCACAATTCTATAATCCTGTTGTCATGGGGGTATAGCTCAGTGGTAGAGTGCTTGCCAGCCAGTTAAGTGGTCCTTGGTTGAAACCACTATGTTCTCTTATAACCTTCTTTCTTTTTTTTAAAAAAAGGAAAATATTTTCATTTCCATTCTCCATTCTGTTCAGGGGCTCCACTATACAGGGGTGCTTGATATGAATGTAAACACTCAACATTTCGCTGTCCAAATGCATAAAAACCTAGCGAAGCTGTCCATCAGCTGAAATCAGTTCCAATCCTCTAAGTGTCTAGTTTATGTTTTCATCAATTAAACAAAGGTATCATACGAATGTACATTTGCAGATCCCTCTTCTCCAGGAGCTGTGCTGTGCAGAAGAACAAGAACCGCATCCAGCTGCAGTTCACAAGTCTGATGACCAAAGAGCCACGAAATGTTCTGAGGGTTGGAGAAAAATGCCTTCTAGGGAGCTACTGAACGAGCTCAACCTGTTTCGCTTATCAAAAGAAGATTGAAAGGTGACTTCATTGAAGTGTTGAAGGGCCTTAATGGAGACAAAAGATTGGGTATTAAAGGGCTCTTTAATCTAGCGGAGAAAGGCCTAACAAGACCCAATGGCTGGAAGGTGAAAAAAGACAAATTCATATTACAAATAAGACACATTTATTCTACAGCGAGGATGAATCACCACAGGAACAAGCTACCAAGGAAAGAGGTGGATTCACCATCTCCTGATGTCATTTAATGAAGACTAGATCCCTTTCTGGAATGTGTTTTCTCCAAAAGTAGCTATTGTGTCATACAGGAGGCCTGTGATATGCAGAGGGTCAGATTAGATGCTCTAATGGTCTCTTCTGGCCATAAAATTGACTAATTTCTGAAAAGGTGAGTGTAGCATTGGGAGCAGCGTCTGATGTTTTCCTGTCTAGCCGGCTTGCTTCCTAGAATGAATGCTCCTTGAGTGGGGTGATCCACAGGGAGTAGCTCAAACCTCCAAAGTGCCTGGCCAGGGGCAGGACATTAGCCCAGCAAGGGAGGGGTGTGGCAGTGACATCACAAAGGCTTTTTGCAGGACCTCAGACTATTGGTCAAAGGTGGTGGGGAGGTGGTGACCTCACAGAGAGATGCTGACATCAGCCAGGCAGGACAGGGGCGAGGGGCCAGGGAAACCTCAGAGACCCCTGTGGCTTTGCTCCAGCAAGTCTCCTTCTCCAGGTCTCTCTTTGAGGACTGAGAGAGTATTCGGGTTCACATATGTGAGCGCCAGGAGGAACCTCTTTCGAGTTTTCTCCTTCCCTTTTAGTGATTTTACTAGAGACCAGCCGTCCCTGCTTAGAATGTAAGAGCCTCCTCGAGGGAAGGGGTGTCATGGGGGTGTCACATTCAGATGCCGGTGCCCCCCCCCATGTAAGGAAGTTCCCGCCACCCTGCTCTGTGTTCGCAGGGCGGGAGAAAGCAGCATCCATGGCAGTGATTTGCTCCTGGCTGCCGGAGCAGAGCAGCAAACTCAGCTGTCAGAACTTCCCAGAGTGATGAAAGGGGAGGGGCCCATGGCTCTGTAGCAGGAGTGCAGGGCAGGTGAGTTCACGGCGGGCATTGTGGGATACTGGGGAAGGCCAGTTATGGTGATATAATGAACAGCAGCGTCTACATTGACACTCTCACTTTAAGTTTGCTGCAAAAAGCTCTAGACCTCTCATCGAAGTCGTTTTATTTTGTCAGCAAAACAGGGCAGTTTTGTCGCCAGACGTGGCATTGCAGTGTGTACACCAGCCACAAGCTACCGACTGAGAGAGAGTTGTGTGTTTTTCACACACCTGAGTAATATAATTCTGCTGAAACAACTTTGTAGTGCAGACGTGGCCAAAGCTTCACTCACACACAGCTTGCAAGGAAAATGTCACCTGCTCCTCTGCTTTGGAGAATCCAAAGACAAGCAAAGCTTGTCAGGCCCTGGTAGCGATGGCAGGGAGTCAGGTGTGGGCAGAGACTGTGTTTTAGTCACCCACAGGCACCATGGCTTAGCTGGCTAAAGCGTCTGTTTTGTAAGCAGGAGATCCTGGGTTCAACTCCCAGTGGTGCCTTGTTGACTGGTTGTTGGGGCACCTGCTATTGGCTAATGTCAGAAGACAAGATTCAGAGCTAGATGGGCCTTTGGTCTAGCCTAGTGTGGTTTTTCTTATGGTTTAAATAACACTCACAGGCACTGATAACAGAGTTACTGAACGTTTGGGAGTTAGGAGCGGGTAGGTCAGTGGTCCAGTCCCCACACAGATGACCCCCTCTCTCTGGGACAGGGGCAGTTCTGAGCTCTCACCCAAATGCTCATTGTGGCTGCCAGAATCTGTGGGCAGCTCATTTAGTTTACGGCAAAGGTTGAGTCCTGCTTTGTGCACCATGTGTGAGAATGAAAATCCTAAACTGCCCTTCGAAATAACGAATGCAGCAGGACGTGTTATTGTCCCTGCCCCAAAGCAGACAGACCAGTGGAGAAATGCCGTCGAGTCCAAGGTAATACTCCCCTGCCATTTTACCTTTTTTGCTGGCTAAACTCCTTCTTATCTGCCCGGCCCAGGCTGTCCTCTGCCTCAGCTGCTGCTCCCGGCCTGCTCTAGAGTCAAACACGCAGGGCCCCCAGGGGAACAGAGGCTGGGACAGGGCAGCAGCCTGGGCTGGGCTGGAAAGATGCTGGGAGTTCTCCTTCCCTGAGAACTGGCCTGGCTCCCTTCTCAACAGCAAACAAATCAATTCCACGTCCCCTCCCCAGAAAAACCAGCCTGGAGCCAAGGGCAGCAGGGGACGATTCCCTCCAGTTCCCACCAAGCCAGAAGATAACCCAGGGTGTTTCTAGCAGAGCTTATGGAACTGACGTGGGGAAACCAGCCTTTAATAACAGGCAGTTCCAGTTTAAGCTCAGTGTTTTTAACAATTTTTACAACATTAAATAACCCTTCAATCGTAGTGTCACCATCCATAAAATTGCTTCAGCCTTATAGGTTCCCAAGTGCACAACTAAACATCTGTTCAAACACAAGGGAGTGGAGATCAGTCAGTGTTCAGAGTCATCCCCCATAGAAGAACCATGTTGTGGTACATACTGGCCCCATCATGTGGACCATGGCCTTTCCCTCCTCTCTGTTAAAAGTTTTGGTATTTTGCACAGAAACTTTCTTCCCTCAGGAGAGACCTGGGATCCAAGGCTACCAGCCAGACAAATACCTTTAAGAGGAGGCATAACCTTTCAAAAAATGATCTCCCTTCTTCAATTCAGTGACAGCCTGAAATGCTACTTATCCCAGCAGAGCTGGAGGATTGAAAGCAGCTACATCAAACCCCTGTGTAGCTCGCAGGAATGAACACAAACACTCCCTCGTATCTGAAGTGATGTTTAGTTTTACCCTTTGTTAACTAGAAGACTAAAGGGAAAGGCAGTGGTGGTGTCACATATAAAGAGTGATACATGAAACAATCGTCATAGTTATGCCTATAGTGACTGCAAAATCTTTCTATATTCTCCTTATTATCATCAGTGTATTATTTTCTCTGGCATCTAGACATTAACTAGACCTTGACCAAGAAATTTGGATCTTGATAAAATAATCAACTATCCCTCGTTAAGGTAATGGACTTGACACCCACTCGGGTGTCTCCACGCAGGTTCAAGTACTAACAACAGTGGCTGCCTTTTAGCCATAGCTTTTAATCAGGGCAATACATTGATACAAACTCCTGTTAAATAATTTCTCAGCCAGAGTCCTTCACCCACATTCCTTAGGGCACTGGGCCACATGTGGACGTTTCATTTCCCGTCTCAATTTCACACAGAGACACAATTTCCTTTGCAGAGATCCATGAACAGCAAAACCTCCCTGTGTCTCTGGTCTGAGCCAGGGCATTTGATTCCAGTGAACCCTTCTCTCCTGCAGTGGCGATGGTCAGACAGAGGGGACGTGGCACCTGCATCCCTGCCAGGGAGATATTGGCTCGGCTCTTTCTTTCTGCTGCTGTTGTTTGTCCATGAAACATCAGGGATGGAATGCAAGGCTGAGTTCACGCACCAGCCCCCTGAAACATTTTAGTGCCCCAGAGAGATCCTGACCCCTGGTATTGGAATGATAGGGTGGAGATTCGAATAGGAAAGGGACTGTCTGAATTGTCAGTGTGGGGAATGAACAACAACCTATAGCAATGTTGTTAGCCACAAACACGCTAATCATACTACAGCTGGAAGGGAAATGGGCAGGAACTCTTGCTGTTCAGCCATGGACACACTTACACTGATGTACAACCGTGAGTGTGCTGGGGGATCTGATCTGAGCAATTTGAAGTGACAATTCTGTGAGAACAGAATCATGGTGTAGTGCAGCAGCTGTACAACAAGTAGTTGTGGCTGAGTGGAGTAGACAGTTGCTTCAGTGAGGGGAGGGGTTTTCCATTCCTGTGATAGCTACATTGGCAGAACAATCTTTCCTTTCATTTAGCACTATCTAACCACGGCTTAGGTCAGCTTAATTATACTGGTTCTGGGGTTTTTCACACCCTGAAAGACGTACTTGTTAGAGGGTTTATCCCATCACCCTCCCATTTCCTGGTCCTTCTCGCGTGACCAGAGAGCAGCAATACACGAAGCTCAAAGGTGCAAACAATTCAGTGTTTATTGGGGTAAACTTCCAGCAATCAATGATTCCAATTTCCTTCCTCAGTGTCCCCCTTCCCAGCTCTGACACCACAGAGCTTTGCCTGTGTCCCTGTTCCCCTTCCCTGTTCCTATTCCCCCCCTTAGCAAAACATAATTCTAATTCCCCTACCCCCTTTCTCATTCTCATTCCCATTCCCATTCCCCCCCTTACTTCCTGACTGACTGCAGACTATATAGTAAAACTGGAGTTCTGCTTACCTATACCCTAACCACTCATTTTACTGAAATGTAACTAACCAATCCTAACATACTGTAACATTATTATCTAACCATTTATACCCCACCACCTTAATTGGTTTACACCCAACAATTTAATTATACAGCAGATAGAAACAATCACAGAACCAGACAGAGATTATACAGACAAGCAATAGGAAAGTGGGGACTACAGTGATAGAACAACAAAGAAATGAGGATTTCACACCCCAGCTATTGACCAGTGAGTTGTTCCTAGATAGGATGCTATCCTGGTAGAGGTTGTGGGTGCTGGTTGCTTAACTTTCTGGCCCACGGGAATACGAGAAGCGATTGTGTCTAACACCTGCCTTTTTTCGGACAACAGCGATGTCCAAGTTTTCCATGGACATTTCCCTTCCAGCACCTCAGGCCCCATGCAACAATACAAGAAACTGAAATGCACAGAAAGTTTCTCACCGTAGGATTCACTGACCAGGCCGGGGGAAAAGTTTTGCCAGAACACTTGGTTATAATATCCCTCCCTGACCTTAAATGGAAAGCGAGGGGATAACTCTCAGAGCACATAACCACAGCTTATGAGTCTCACATTCTACACTGTCCATGTACCCTTCTCCCTCCCGCTCTATATTGACCAGCCAAGCCTGCCCCCCTCAAGCCAGGCCAAGACTCTTCTGGGTAAGGAGCTTGGAATTCACCCAGCTAGGGGCTCTACACGCACCACTTTTGAAGATGTTTGAATTCCCTCCAACTTCTCTCATACAAATGCTAAATAGTTGGTGGTGTAAGGTTACAGGAGAGGTTAAAATTAGGCTATTTCGTCAGCTAGAAGACAGTGATTGTGTCAGGAGTGGGATGTGAATGTGCACGTACATATGGAGCCTAGAGCAACAAATGACAGGGTTAGAGGGCTTTTTCCTTCACCCTCTTACTTCCGTGGTCCGTCTCGCATGAACAGAGAGCAACAATACCCGAAGTCCAAAGGCGCAAACAATTCGATGTTTATTGGGGTGAATGTCCAGCAAGCATGATTCCAGTGTCCTTCCTCAGTGTCCCCTTCCCAGCTCTGACACCACAGAGCCTTGTCTGTGTCCCTGTTTCTGTTCCCATCCCCTGTTCCCATTTCCCCCTGTAGCAAAACATGATCCCAATTCCCCCATCCCCAGTCCCTGTTCCCATTCCCCCGCCCCCCGCCTTCCTGATTGACTGCAGACTACATAGTAAAACCTGAGTTTTCCTTAGCTATTCCTTAACCAATCATTTTACTGAAATGTAACTAACCAATCCTAACATACTGTAACATGGTTATTTAACCAATTATATTCCACCACCTTCATTGGTTTACACGCAACAAAATTAATTATACAGCAGACAGAAACAATCACAGAACCAGACAGAGACCATGCAAATAAACATACAAAACAATACAGAAGGGAGGATTTCACAACTACATCTATACAGACATAAGGGTTTTCCAGCTGTGTCTATTGATAAGTGAGTTCTTGCCAGACAGGATGCTACCAAACTAAAGTTTCCCTTTCTCTGGAGATGATGGAATATCAGGGCAGGATTGTATTCCTCACAGCCCAATCGCACCTTATTTCAATGTGACTAGTTGGGAATGTGAGGATGTGACCATACACTTCCCAGCTTATGGCTGCCTTTGCTGCTTAGCCGAAGAACCAGGCCTCAGACTGTCACAGTAAGAGAAGGCCATTACACAGACAGACAGTGATTTTTAATTCTCTCTTTTATATCTTTATAACTAGCTAAGTGATAAAAAATGCACCTACATTCTTAAAGTACAGGCCTGAATCTCTGTATCCTAACAGTCCTTGAGGTCAGGCAGCCTCTGGGTAAGGGGGTGGGGACTCAGATCCTTCCCCTGGCCAATTCCACCAGGGTCATTTGCCACAATAGCCAGACCAGACTCTCCTTACACTTGTGCTCTGTCCTTATTGCTTCTCTGTCTCTTTTCCCCTCATCTCTGCTGTTCTCCCTCTGGGCTTTCTCAGCACCTGGCCCCACAGCTCTCCCTGCCAGCCAGAGACTGCGCTTTCTACAGCTGTGGATGTGGCCTTTCTCCTGATTGCTAAGGAAAGGAACCTTTCCAGGAAATGGCCACAGCTTCTGGGAATCCCTGTGCAGCTGTGAACAGAGTTTGGCTCCTGGCACACTAGGCAACTTAAAAGCTGAGCACCCAGACAGGGGCTTGAACCCTGGACCATCAGATTAAGAACCTGATGCTCTACCAACTGAGCTACCTGGGCTTAGTAGGAAACATCTTCACCATTCACCACAAGAGCGAGCAGGCAGGCAAAAGAGAGGCAAAAAAAGTCCCAGGATCCCCTCCTCTTTTTCTGCACAGCCAGTGCCTGTCAGCAGGATTCCTCCTCCTCCTCAGGGAGACTAAATCTCTGTGCCCAGACAGCTGGTCCATCCGCTGCACATCAATCCCCCATGCCCGAGCCTCCCTGCCAAAGCCCTGCACCTGGCCCCATACAATTAAGTCTCACGTGTCGCTGGGAACTCGACTTCTTGTGCCCAAAGCGTCTCGGCCCCCTCATCAGATGACCTGAGAAACACAGTGTCCGGCTTTTCCAAAGAAGTGTTTAGACCCCCTCATCATGTGGCCTAAAGGATAAGGCATCTCCTTGTGGATCAGATGATTCAGGATTTGAGTCCCCTCATGGTTGTGCTCACTTTGTGCTGCAAGTCCTGCTCCCTTCAGGGCTGGAACCTCTTCTTGGCCGCTCAGGCCAATGCTCTGGCTTCAGCTAGAGCCCCGGGAAGGAGTTGGGGGTGGGTGTCACAAAGGCTGGGGCATGAGCCCCAGGTGCTTCCAGTCTCACCTTTGCCCTTCCTGACTTGCCAAAAAAATGGTCGGCTCCACTGCCAAAGTCAGCACCATGAGTGGGAACGGTCAGAGGCCCCACCAGGGGGGCTGGCCCTGCTTTCCTACCCTCTTCTGATGTTGGCCACAGAGCATCAGCAGCCGCCCTGAGGGTGGCCTTCAGTGGGGGTTTGGCATTGCAGGGAGCAACCTGGCTGGGTGTGTCTGTGGCTGTCTGCTGGCCACACATAGGCATGGTTCTCCCCACCTCTTGCCCTGCCCTCGGTTGCTCTGTGGCTTTTAAGCCTTCCCTCAGAGCTGTCAGTACCAGCTGCCTCTGCTCTAGGTGCCCAGAGGAGGAGAAGTGCTGGGCTCCAGCCTGCCGAGCCCTGACCCTGCTTCCTTCAAGAGCCAGGTAGGCAAGAGGAGAAGCACAGCAGCAAGTGCCAGACTTGTGGGCACCAGGTGAAGCCATGAGAATCCCAACCCTCAGGCACCAGTAACCAGCTATAGAGCCCTGACCCCCCACAGCACCTGAGTCACCCAGCAGGAAGGGAAAGACTTATTCTTGTCCAACAGGAGACAGGGAAGTGGAGCAGTGTGAACTCCAGGGCTTCACCACAAACCAAAAGTCACACTGAGATTTAAACTCAGATTGCAGGATTCAGAGTCCTGAGTGCTGCCCATTACACCATGGGACCAGCTTGTGCTGTTTTCTGCAGCCATTGATGACTCTCACAGGGCTGGCTTGTGTAAGGGACTGTTGGCCCTTTACTAAAACTGAGTGGGGTTTTTTTGGTTGGCTCGTTCCCAGTCCCCATAGAAGGGGGAAGGGCCAATGGGAAATCAAGACCCTGAGACTGACAGGCCCCTGGGGCAATGGTCACCAACTGGTAGGGAACAAGTGAGAATTTGTTAATGGAGAAAAATTCCTGGTGAAAATTGGCAAAGCTGTGGAGAGTTTGAAAAGTTCCAGTGAATTTACACATGAAGATACAAACAGAGAGACAAACACACACAGACAGAAGGAGAAAATCACACACTGCACAGGCCCACACAGACATAAACAAAAACCAAACCCGCACAGCACACAGAGCCATATACACAAAAAGGAAAACCACACAAAATATAGAAAGAACAAATCAGCAAAAGCCCACAACAGGAAACACAAAACCCACATACCAAAAGAATACTAAGCAAAAAACAATCTGCATGCAAAAATCATACAAACACACACACAAAACTATGCAAGGCATCCACCAAAATCACACAGGACCCACATGCACATCAACACGACAGACGAAAACCACAACATACAGAAAGCCAGGTAGGGTTTGAGTCTCACAGCGAAGAGGGTGAGCACACAGGTGGTTTGGGGAGCAAAGACTGAGGGGGAGTCGGGGGCAGTGCTCTGGGCTCTGCTCGGCCCCTCCTGGCACAGGCGGCTGGTGGAGAGCAGAGCCTGGTAGATCTGTGGAATCTGCCCTGCTCTCTGTAAAGCAAGGGGACCTCGGTGTCTTCTGAGCTGCAACTGTGGGTACGTCTACACTACGGGATTATTCCGAATTTGCATAAACCGGTTTTGTAAAACAGAATTTATAAAATCGGGTGGAGCGTGGCCATACTAAGCACATTAAATCGGTGGTGTGCGTCCATGGTCCGTGGCTAGCGTCGATTTCTGGAGCGTTGCACTGTGGGTAGCTATTCCCTAGCTATCCCATAGTTCCCGCAGCCTCCCCCGCCCCTTGGAACTTCCGGGTTGAGATCCCAGTGCCTGATGGGGCAAAAATCATTGTCGCGGGTGGTTCTGGGTAAATGTCGTCAGTCACTCCTTCGTCTGGGAAAGCAACGGCAGACAAGCATTTTGTGCCTTTTTCCCCTGGATTGCCCTGGCAGATGCCATAGCATGGCAATCATGGAGCTTGTTTTGCCGTTTGTGACTCTCACCGTATGTGTACTAGATGCCGCTCACAGAGGCGATTCAGCAGCGCTACACAGAAGCATGCTTTTGCATGACAGCAGAGATGGTTACTAGTCATATTGCACCATCCAAACCCTTCCATAAATTGGAACTGAGGATGATCATGGCTACCAGTCCTTTTGTACCATTTACTGCTAGTGACCCTGGCTGATCAGCTAGGGGCGCAAAAGCCAAGATTGGTTACTAGCCATATTGCACCTTCTGTTGTTTTGTACCATTAGCTGCTGTCATAAGTGCCCCTGGCCAATCAGCCAGGGGTGCAAAAGCAAAAATTGGGAATGACTCCCTGAGTCAATCCCTCCTTTTTGGTATCTTAAAAATAGAATCAGTGCTGCCTAATATAGGCAAGTGTACTAGAGAACCACCGTATCATAGAACCAGAGAGCACAGCTGCTCTGTGTCAGAGCCTGCAGAAATTATGATCTGTATGCTATTCACAGGGGGTGCTCCTGTAACAACCCCACCTGTTGATTCCGTTCTTCCCCCAGCCTTTCTTGGCTACCGTAGCATTGTCCCCCCACTTGTGTGACGAATTAATAAAGAATGCAGGAATAAGACACACTGACTTGTTAGTGAGAAATGAGTGGAAGGCAGCCTCCAGCTGCTATGATAGTCCAGACAGGACATTAAGCAGTGTATAGGAGAGAAGCCCAGCATCCCACTGCTAGTCCAGGGGCAACTGAATCTTTTCTTTACACATGAAGGGTGGGGGCTGATGGAGCTCAGCCCCCTGTTGCTATGATGAGGATGGTTACCAGCCATATTGCACCATCTATCCACCAGAAAAAAAAATAGGGCCAATAGGCTGATGATGAGGATGGATTTCCAGCTTATTGTACCATCAGCTGAGGCTGATGATGAGGATGGATTTCCATCTTTTTGTACCATCAGCTGCCATGGCAGGGGGGGGGGGAAGTAAGGATGCTGGTGTTGAGTGCTGCACTATCGCGTCTATCTGCAGCATTCAGTAAAGATAGGGTGACATGTAAAAGAGTCAGAGGATTGTTTTACCTTTCGCTTCTGGGGGTGGGTGGGGGGTGGGTGAGTAGATTGCCAAGCTATGCCCTGACCCTGGACACTGTGTTTGACCCTAGAAGCATTTGGAGCTCAGCCAAGAATGCAAATACTTTTCGGAGGCTGCAGGAACTGTGGGATAGCTTCAGTCCTCCAGTCCATGAGCATCCATTTGATTCTTTGGCTTTCCGTTACGCTTGTCACGCTGCAGTGTGCTGAGTCCCTGCTATGGCGTCTGTCTGGAGATTTTTAAAAAAGGATTCTGAATTTCATCTTCTGTAACGGAGCGCTGATAGAACGGATTTGCCTGCCCTTACAGCGATCACATCCGCATGGTCCATGCGGGAGCTCTTTTTTTATTTTGATTTCGGACTGCATCGCCACCCGTGCTGATCGGAGCTCCACGCTGGGCAAACAGGAAATATTCAAAAGTTCGCGGGCTTTTCCTGTTTACCTGACCACTGCATCCGAGTTCAGATTGCGGTCCAGAGCGGTCACTGGTGCACTGTGGATAGCTCGGAGGCCAATACCGTCGATCAGCGTCCACACTAACCCTAATCCGATATGTTAATACCGATACTAGCGTTACTCCTCTCGTTAGGGAGGAGTACAGAAACCGGTTTAAAGAGCCATTAAAATCGATATAAGGTGCCTCCTAGTGTGGACAGTTTGGGCATTAAATCAGTTTTACGCTCCTAAAACCGATTTAAATGCCTAGTGTAGACCAGGCCTGTATTTTCTGCAGGGCAAAATGATTGGCAGAAGCCATTTGCTTAAAGGAAACTAGTGCTCCAGGGGAGGTTTGAACTCACAAGCTCAGCATGACTCCACTCAGCACTGCTCTGTAAGTACTGGGCACTAACCCATTTAACACTGGACCCTGTTTTCAGGAGCTTGTCTCCATGTTTCACGGATGGATTAGCAGAGCGGGGGGTTGCATTAGCTAAAACAAATCCACATTAAAGGCTGCAGGATGGCAGCAGCAGAGGTGGGGAGCCTCCTTCCATGTGATAGAGCTGGTTCCCCCTTCCGTTGCTCAGGGGAAGGTTGGTGCTTTGAGCCCACCCGGTGCTGGAACATCCCATGGGTGAGATTAATGGGACTCTTGGGAAGGGAGGGGAAGTCTTTTCTATCCCTGCCTAGATCCATTGCTCTCCTGTGGCCCTTTCGGCTCTCTGCTCCCCTGTTGGGGAGATGCAGAGACAAGCCCCCATCTGGGTGAGTCACCGAGAGGCTGTGTCCCATGGCATGTGGGGGGAGAGGGGGAGGGGTGGGATGGGGCTCAAGGGGAGAAGGTTGTGTGTGACAGTGTGGGGGAGGGGGAGGGTGTGTTCCTTAGGATAGAAATAATGGAAAACACAGGGGCAGTGACAGTGAAGCCCCGTCTCTGAGTGTTATGACCTTGTGTGGTGCTGCCGTTCACCTTCCCCTCCTATGGTCTCAGCTTTCATTGAATCCAGCATTTTTTCACCTGTCCTCACCACAGAGGTGTCCCACGTGCCTCAGCTACCGAGTGTCCCTCTTAGAGACGCCGAGGACTGGAACTGATTTCAGCTGCTGGACAGCTCTGCTAGGTCTTTATTCATTTGTATAGGAAAATGCTGAGTGTTTAAATTCATTTCAAACACCCTGCCCCCATTCAGCGAACTCCTGAAAATACTGGAGATGGGTCTGGAAATCGATTTTCATTCGAAAAAGATTTTAAAAGGAATCACTTGGATTGGAATTAGGAACCCATTACCCTTCAGGGAAACATTCACCCACTCATCTATACTCTCAACAAAGAGTGTCCTGTATAGCCCAGAGCATGAACAGTTTTTAACCTGGGGGTTAGTAAACTTTCTCTCTATACAAACACCACAGCTTACAAACTCCCCACCCCCGCTCTGTGTCACCAGAGCACAACAACAACTCTCCTTGGGGCACACACAGCTCCCCAGCTCCCTGCCCGTCAGTCTCTCCAGCATTGCTCCAATCCCTTAAAGCAGGGTCTCAACCTCAATTTACCTTAGGGCCAGGGCCAGTCCTCCAGTCCTCCCAGTGGGCCAATAATGTCACTCATACTGCCCAGAACCCGCCCCCCCAAAACTCCACCCTCCACCTGCCTAAGGCTCTGGGAGGGAGTTTGGGAGGGGGGAGGAGGTCTAGGGTGCAGGCCCTGGGTTGGGGCTGGGGATTGGGGTGCAGGAGGGGTGCAGGCTCTGGGATGGAGTTTGGATGCATGGTGCAGGCTCTGGGCTGGGGCAGGGGGTAGCGGGAACAGGAGGAGGGGTGGGGTTGCAGGCTCTGGGTGGGAGATTGGGGGCAGGCGGGAGGAGGAGGGGTGGGGTTGCAGGCTCTGGGCGGGAGATTGGGGGCAGGCGGGAGGGCGGGTGTGGGAAGGAGGAGGGAGTGCAGGCTGTGAGAGGGAGTTTGGGGGCTGGGGGTATGGAGGGAGAGAGTGCAGCCTGTGGCAGAGAGTTGGGGGCAGGGGTGTGTGGAGGGTGGGAAGAGGTATGTGGGGAGGGGCTGGCAGTGCAGGCTCTGGGAGGGGGTCAGGGATGCAGCACTTACCGGAGCCTCCAAGGCAGGGCGGGCTGGGGGGCCTCCGTGTACTGCTGCCCCCAGACACCGCCCCCGAAGCGTCTCATTGGCTGCAAGGATTCAAAATTAGAATAAAGTTACAACAAGATTTCAGCATAAATGAAGTCAAACCCTAAAGATTTCAGAACACAACTGCTATAAGGAGCCACGAGGGAAGCAATACAAAGTCAACCTTGCCTCAGAGAAAGGCAGTGAAACAATTTCTCTTTTTTAAAGCAGCATAATCTCCCCAAACGGAAGGGCACTGTTCCCAGAGAAGGGTCCTGGAGAGGGTTTTCCTTGTTGGTGCCGGCCATCCACCTCCCCGAAAGGCGGGAGCTAGGTCGACGGAAGAATTCTTCCGACCAAGGCGCGGACTGATGTAGCCGCGCCGATTTACGTTCCCCGTGCAGACCAGGCCCGAGGGTCGGTGCATGCTGAACAGTTAAGTCAAAACAGCTCCGTCCGTCAGAGGTGTGCAAAAGGGAAAACCCGCTCCTGGGCGACACGGCCACGCCGCCCTAACCCGCAGCGTAGCTAAGGGCATTCGGGGAGGCGGTGGGTGGGCCTCAAGCGACGGAAAACCCTCCTCCAGCATGGGGTTGTGACAGCCTAGTCTCCGTAGCACAGACAGGGTGGCCACCAAGAGACAGGAACAGACAGCGAAAGCCAAAGCGGCCCCAGGGCAGGGGGCGAGGCTGCCTGTTGGACGAGGAGACCAGGTGGGACAGGCGTTTTGGACAGGCCGTCCTCCCGTCAAAGGAGGAAGAGCCCGAGAAGAAGGGCCGGGTAAGAAGCTACAAGCAGGCAAAGAAGCAGAGCAGGCAGGCAGCTCCCCTTAGAGCCAAAGAAGGCACCGGTCCAAGCCCCCCCAAAAGCAGACTAGAGAGCAGACCAGCTGCAAAAGACCAGGGAAAACCAAGAACACAGAGAGCCTTATAAGGCCCGAGTAAAGCTTCAGAGCTGAGCTTTGCTTACGAGGAGGAACAGCAAAGGTGCCCAAAAGTACAAGGCCTGTGGAAAAGAGCACTTCTAAAGGTACAGAAAAAAAACCTTAGAGTCTGCTTTGCAGTGCACTAAGTAGCCCACTTTTGGTTTTCTGTTGTTCCAACCAATCACCAGGGGAGAGCGCGAACGCAGTCCCCCACTACCACAAATTATGCAGTTGAGTTTCCCCCATTTGGGGAAATCGCAGGGGTCAGCACACCCGCAGTGCAATGGATGAGCCTCACCCTGGGAAAACCACCTTTGTGATCATGGTATTTCCCCTGCCAGGTAAGTATGAGTTCCTGCTGCTTGGCCGCCGCCTGCCCTCGCTCGCCCCGCACTTATAACACACGGGGCGGACCGACCGCCGGCCTCGCCCCCACCGGCCCCCACTGCCGACAGCTGCCCCGACGCGTCCCCCGGAGCCCCTCCCTTCTCCACGCCGAGCTCCCGGTGCCAAAGTCGGGCCCTGCCTGGCAGCCTGCGTCCGCTCCCACAATGCTCTGCTCGCACACAGATCTGCATACCCGCTCACGCGGCTCCGCCCCTCCGCTCGGGCCCCTCCCCCTGCCCGCCCAGGCCGCCGCTCTTGCCTGCCCTGTAGTGGTAGCCGGGTCCCATCCCGGGCAGCCAGGCCAGCAGAGAGACGACGTGGCCCACCTGCTGCTGGGGAAAGAGTGCAGCTTGCATTTCGCTTCTCTCTCGCTCTCTCTCGCTCTCTCCCCACCGGAAGTTGGTCCAATACAAGAATGACCTCCCCTGCCTTGTCTCACGTCAGTTTCTCCTCAGGGCAGAAGGTTGGGTGTTGTCAGCCACTCTCCAGAAACTGGACGGCCACTCGATCCCTTTTGTTACCTGCCAAGTGAGGCTGAGTGCACTGGCAGGCAGCGCCGTTTGAAGAAGTGGAAGATTGGACAAATGACCAGGGAGGAGTATAAAAATATTGCTCAGGCACGCAGGAGTGAAATCAGGAAGGGCAACTCACGCTTGGAGTTGCAGCTAGCAAGAGATTTGAAGAGTAACAACAAGAAGGGTTTCTTCAGGGATGTTAGCAACAAGAAGAAAGTCAAGGAAAGTGTGGGCCCCTTACTGAATGAGGGAGGCGACCTAGTGACAGAGGATGTGGAAAAAGCTAATGTACTCAGTGCTTTCCCCCCGCCCCCCTCCCCGTCTTCACGAACAAAATCAGCCCCCAGACTGCTGCACTGGGCAGCACAGCATGGAGAGGAGGTGACCAGCCCTCTGTGGAGAAAGAAGTGCTTCGGGACTATTTAGAAAAGCTGGATGAGCACAAATCCATGGGGCTGGATGCGCTGCATCCGAGGGTGCTAAAGGAGTTGGCGGGGGTGATTTCAGAGCCACTGGTCATTATCTTTGAAAATTCATGGCCATTGGGGGAGATCCCAAATGACTGGGAAAAGGCTAATGTAGTGCCCATCTTTAAAAGAGAGAAGAAAGAAGGAGGATCCGGGGAACTACAGGCTAGTCAGCCTCATCTCAGTCCCTGGAAAAATCATGGAGCAGGTCCTCAAGGAATCAATTCTGAAGCACTTAGAGTTACGTAGACTTACATAGAGTTACATAGACTTCTCCCCACCCGGCCTATGTTCTATGTATCTTGGTTCGTAAGATAACTGTCATTGTCAACAGGCAGCTGCTGCACAGGGAACTTAGGAGAGTGGTGAGCTGATAGGGGGCTGCCGATCCATCTTGGTTCCAAGCCCCCACCAGCTAGCTGCAATGGGCTGCTCTTCCTGCAAGCAAGAAACAAAGCAGGCGGCTGCCAAACAACATTAGAAGGGAGCATTACACAACTTTAAATAAGCATTTTCCCTAATTGATCAGCAACATAACGAAACGTTAACCAGGACGACTTTAAGTGAGGAGTTACTGTAGGAGGGTTTAGGTCAGCTCAGCTACGTCTCTCAGGGGTGTGGATTTTTAATTTACCTCAAACAGAAAAAAAGAGTAACAGAAAAGAGAAGAAATAAGATGGGAAGGAAAACACCCAGTGGGGCATGGGAGATGTTGACAGATGCAAATTCCTCATGTAAACCCCTCCCCCCCATGCCCTTCATTGTCTCCTCCAACCATTGCAGGGTTCCCCAGTCTTTCTCCATAGCAGGGGTTCTGTGTATTTGATTCCACTCATAGCAAGGTCCTCCATTCTCCCCAATGGCAGGGGCTCTGTGTGAGCCGCTTTTCTCCCCATTCCACCCTCTACTCACTATACGGCCAGGAGACAGCAACTCTCAGATCCTGTGTGGATTGTCTGATGGGCTTGGGGCCAAGAGAAAACTGCATATCCCCTGCCAGAGCAGTAGGAGTAAAAATAGGGGCTTCCAGAAAAATAGGAAGGGAAGAAAAGAGAAGCGGAGAAGAAAATGGAAAAGGAAGAGAATGTGCAGACACAGGACCCTACCTAAATTCTGACATAGATTACAAGAGAAAAAGATATAGCAGCATAAAGGAACTTTAAAAATTTTTCAGTAAGTCCTGAACTAGAAACCTTTAAAACACCATTTTCACACTAGATTTACTTCTCTTCCAAATCTTATCAAAACAAATTAAGTTTTGCCATTAAACAGACTAATAATAATTGGAGATATACCAATTGCCTAGAACTGGAAGGGACCTTGCAAGGTCATTGAGTCCAGCCCCCTGCCTTCACTAGCAGGGCCAATTTTTGCCCCAGATGGCCCCCTCAAGGATTGAGCTCACAATCCTGGGTTTAACAGACCAATGCTGAGGCCAATGCTGAAGCCACTGAGCTATCCCTCTCCCTAATCTAGATTATCAGCAAATACTATAAACAGATTAAGGTAACAGAAAAATCTAAAACCATATTCTTAAATTTGCTTTGCAAGGCCTAACCACTCAGTCCCTCTCCTTGTTCCCCAAACAGGGAGACAGGAACAGTCATCAATAGCAGACAGCAACTGAATTAAAACAACACTGTTCCCTTGCTTCGCACTCAGAAAAAACACTGTAACTTTTCATGGATACCAACGCAGATACTTTCAATCACACTTGTCTAATTACAAATTTTAGAAATGATTCCAGAAAAAACAATTTCAATAATAAGCCCCTCGACTACACACCCAGGGCTAATGCGCAGACGTTTAATCTCCGCGGTGAGTGTTTTCATACAGCGGGTTTCACCCCCTGGGAACTAAAGGACACAAATCTAAAGCCAGGTCCCCATGCCATGACGCACACTCCAGGCAGCTTTAGCGCACTGGCCATTAGAAGAGGTTTATGTCGCTATTTACAGAAACACGCCTCGTGATTAGCATGTGGAGCTCCTACCCACCAATCAAACCCTCCTGCTGTTACTGCCTGAACCTGCCCCGCCTCTCACCGGCTCTGCTCTGCCACGTGCCGGCGCCGCGCCCGTTTCCCCGCAGGCGGAGCCCGGCCCGGCGCAGCTCTGCCTGCCCGGGGCTGCAGCTGGTTCGCTCCGGTTCCCGGCACTAGAGACTCCGCGTGTCACGTGACCGGGGGCAGGCGCCGCCTCTGGCTGCTCCGAGACTGGAGCATCCCGGGGAGGGGAACCAGATGGGTCATTAGTGCCCAGCAGCAGCAGCCCCCGCCCCCTTCACTCCTCGCGCTCCCCCAGCGCCTCCTGCCCGCTGACAGGGAGGGAGGGAGAGGAGCTGAATGCGGGACTGGGGCATTGGGGAAAGGGGGGGGGTGTGGGGCCTGGGAGGAGCCCGAGGGGGGCAGCCCCCCAGCATAGTGGAAACTCGGCGCCCCTACATCGTACTAGTGCAACCGCAACCATTTACATTCTGCAAAGCGGAGGCCGAGCAGCGGGATTTGGTTCAATTGCTGCTCTCAGCACAATTCCCCAGCGCCGTGCGCGGTGTATCCAGGAGACAGCAAGTCTCGAGTTCTGCAAGTATATCGCCACGATTCCCCCCTTGAAACGGCAGCACCCAGAATTCATAGCGATCTAAATATCAGTAACTGTCAGTGAGCCCAGCCAGACAGTCTGGAATGGAAGCTAGAGAGAGCTGCCATCGGAGTCAGGTGCTGGACACGTTCGCCTCCCTGGAGAGTGTTCGGTAACCATCTGTAGAGGTGTAACAGGTATTTAACTACACTCTCTTTCTCCTGAAAAGCGGGAAAAGGCAAAGGCTTAAAGCTGTCTGTAGGAGAATTTTCAAAGCCATACAAGTGATCTGGGCACTCAATTCCCACTGATTTCTAAACTGGTTTTCAAAATCCCCCACCAAAAACAAAAAAAAAGAAAGGCTGATGAACAAACCCCTCACAACAACACATAGAAAAACTAAGTATTCTATAGATTGAGAAACAAAACCAGCTGTTATAAACTTCCCAAAGCATAATTTAAAAAGTCATATTTTAAAGCTTTTGCATTCATTGGTTTAATACACTGCCCCCCCCCCGTCTATGCTGTCTCCCTCCTGCTTCTCCAGCGGGAAGAAGCAGCGGGCATCAGCGCCAGACAGCAGCTGCATTCTAGCAATCCCGCCTATTCGGTGCCTGATTGGAAGAAAACATGGTAAAAATCGTCCTCCAACAATCCCTTTCGAAAGCACGTCTCTAGCTAAGCGCCGGCCATTTCTCCTGCACAGACACCCTCCCTACTGCCAATCCCCGGCTACCCTGATTAACGTCGTAATGACTCGTTTTTTAAAACAAGTGGTCGCGAAAGAAAATGGATCGGACCTTTTGCAAACAGCCTTTTTGTCAGCAGATGGCCACGTTCTTCACAGCAGTGGGGGGGCACACTTTGTACTTTGTACAGGTCGAGTTTATTGCCCGCCCCAGAGGCTCCTAGCACCCCTCAGTTCCCTCCCACAAGCTCCCTATGTGCCCTCTCCCATCCCACTCTTTTTAGGGACTCCCTGAAATTCCCCCAATCTCAGACCTTACCAGAGAATCTCTGCACCCTTATTCTCCCCATACCAAGTTCCCCACACTTCTTCCCACACCAATGGCTCTGTTCACACCCCCATTCCCACTTCCCCATGGCAGGGACTCTGTGTTCCCTCTATTCCCCCATGCCGGGGTCTTTGTGTACCCTCCCTTCCCCCCATGCCAGGTTCTTCCAATCTCCATAGGACTAGGGGTTCTGTGTACCTCCACTTAACCCCTCGCTTCATTTCAGGGCCCCCATTCTCTCCACCACTGTAGAGACTGTGTGCACCCCTATTTGCCTCTTCTCCCCCAGTCCTCTCTCCTTCCCAAGTCAAGCTCTCCCAGTCCCCTTACCCGCCAGGGGTTCTGTGGGTCCCATTTTCTCCTCCCCCACTTCCACCTTACAGCCTGTACTAAGGGCTCAGAGAGGCTCCGAGAAAGTTGCATACCAACGAACTGGCAGAGCATTAGGGGTAGAAATAGGGGCTACTCGAAACGAGGGAGAGGGTGGAGAAAAGAAGAAAATGTGGAGAGAACTTGCAGAATTAATATCCATGAGCCTGTAACTTTAAACTAGAACGAGGGAGGACAAAAGAGAGGGACACTGCATAAAAAGGTAGACTTAGAAGTTCAAGCAATTAGAGGTTCAACTAAGCAACTGTTTACATAAAAACTGTTGTATTTTACACTGCATTTTCTTCTCTCATGCTATTAGAAAACTCACTGAAAAACACCCACATACTCCCACAATACAGAAGCAATAATATTAGTTACAATCACTACATCCCTTCTCTAAATATACACATCAGAAACAAAAGTTAAACACCAACTTCAAAAAATGTTTTTTAATGTAGTTTATACAGACTAACCACTCAGCCTGTGTTCTTTCCCTTCTACAACCCCCAGAGGGAGGAAGGAAAAATCATCAATAACAGACAACAACTGCATCAAAGCAATACTGCTTACTTGCTTTACACTCAGGAAAGAGCACTTTAACTCACCTTTGCAGTTAGGGAGACCAATCACTTTGTGTTAAAACAACCTCCCACGGCTAGTCTAACGTCTAAAGCGCCTATATTTAGTGGTTACAGTGTGTAATTTAATACATCAAATCTCACTATGATCACAGAGACAGCCAGACTGACAAACAGCACACTGTATGCATGTTTCATTGTGGCACCTAACGTATGAAGAAACTTTTTAAAATGCCCAAGTTAGCTTCTGTTACAAATAAACGTCTTCCCGAATTTCACCAATCACTTCCTCTAACTAACAGAGGAACACCCCTTCAGCCAATCAGATATTTCTTCCATAGCTCATACTCATAGAGGCAGGACTAACAAACTGGAACTGGCTACATAGGAATGATGCATCAGAACAGTTATGCACAAGCAGGAGGCATTGCAAGAGCCGAAGGTGCTGACGTGCTTCAGAAGAGATGTACACAGTAAGCAATCCGCTCTTAAAGCAATGACGTCTGTTCCCCAGAGATCCCCATTAGGCCTGCTCTACACTACGCATTTATACCAAATTTAGCAGTGTTAAACCGAATTAACCCTGCACCCTTCCACACACCAAAGCCCTTTACCCCCAATCGGGGCTATTGCAGATTGTGTATTCCTTACGCCACCCGATCTTAAACCGGCTGCCCAGCTCCCAATGGGGTCCAAACCCCAAACAGATCCCTTTTACCCTCTATAAGCTGTAAAATCCTGTTACAGGGCAGCTGCCTGCCAGTGCGAGAGCTTGTAAGGCACTAATCCGGATAGTGGCAGCTGGGTAGCAAGCAAGTTAAAAGCTAGCAGAGTGGCGCAGCAGGTGCATGCTGGGTCCATAACCCAGAAGTTGATGGATCAAAACCATCCTCTGCTATGCATGGGCTTGTTGCTTTTCCTTCTGGGCCTTCAAGCGAGCCGGTGACCAGCAGAGCACCAAGAGCCTAGGCCATGAGGCAAGAGGTGGCTGAGGCGAAGCGGCGGCCTGCCAGGGAGCTCCCCGGCACCTCTGGCTGCCTGGGCTGAAGGCAAGAGGCAGGCCTGGGCGTGGCCAGGGCCACCTGTCCCGGAATGAGGCTGCAGTGCTTCCTGGTCCCCTTTTCCCACCCACACCGGCAGGCAGTTGCTGGTGTGGGAGGCTCTCGGGATGCCAGGCAGCGCTGTGTGTGTGGCTGTCAGGGGAAAGAGCCGAGGCTCCCAACTGCGCGCCATCAGCCGGGGCGGGCCAGGCTGCGGACGTGACTCAGGCTTGGGCAGCCTGGCTGCGCTTTCCTGACGAGGCATGAGGCAGGCCAAGAGCTTTGCACAGCGTACAGGGAAGTGGGAGGGAGGCATCTTTGAGCCGGCGTGTCTCCTCCGCTTCTCCCTTGCCGCTTGGGCGGAGGCGGGAAGGGAGCGAAATGATCCCGGCTGAAAGTTTTTGTGCTCGGCCTTGAGGATTAAGCCTGAGTCTCTGGCGTGGCTGCTGGGAGATGGGTTTCTGAATGGCATCCAGCCTGCTCTTCGGGCCACCAGCTGAAAGCACTGAGGCCAAGAGGCAGCAAAACAGGACCTTTGAGGCTCCCCATAGGCATCAGGGAAGCAAGACAGGCTTATTATAGTCCCTGGGTGGGCTCGAACCACCAGCCTTTCAATTAACAGCCGAACGCGCTGACCCATTGCACCACAAAGACATAGACAGGCAAGGCTGTATTGAGCACAAAAGCCGGGCATCAGCTCAGGGTACGGTATAGCACACGCAGGCAGTGGTTAGACAAGCAACAGCAAGGAACTGGACTGGTATGGAGCAAAAGTTCTGTGGGAAGGAACCAAAAAGAGCACCGGGGCTGTGGTACAGTGCTCGCATACACCTTCTTTGGACTGTTTTCCTATAAGAGTTAGCAGTGAGAGATTGCTAGTCACAGGTCAGTGGGTGGGTTTGTGCAAACTAGGAGTGTAGAGAAACCAGCAAGAGGAAGGAGGCTGAAAGTCATACTGGAAGTACTGTGTCCCTACCGAGTTGGGTGAAAAGAGTGAGAGGAGCCCAACAGGAAAAATTAGGATGTTTGTTCACCAATGTGAGAAGCTTAGGTAACAAAATGGAGGAACTGGAGCTCCTGGTCCGGGAATTGAAACCGGATATCGTAGGAATAACAGAAACATGGTGGAACGGTAGCCATGACTGGAGTACAGGTATGGAAGGGTATGTGCTGTTTAGGAAAGACCGATGCAAAGGTAAAGGTGGGGGAGTAGCACTGTATATCAATAATGAGGTGAAATGTAATGAGATAACTAGCACTGCAATGGACAATACAGAGTCTGTTTGGGCAATGGTCACATTGGGGAAGAAAACTACCAGAGCCTCACCCGGGATAGTGATTGGGGTGTGCTATAGACCGCCAGGCTCTAGCTTAGAGATGGATAGAGAGCTCTTTAATGTTTTCAAGGAGGTAAACACTAATAGGAACTGCTTGATCATGGGGGACTTTAACTTCCCGGATATAGATTGGGAAACAAATGCTAGTAATAATAATAGGGCTCAGCTTTTCCTAGACGTGATAGCTAATGAATTCCTTCATCAAGTGGTTGCTGAACCGACGAGGGGGGATGCCATTTTAGATTTGATTTTGGTGAGTAACGAGGACCTTGTTGAGGACATTGTTGTAGGGGACAACCTTGGCTCGAGTGATCATGAGCTAATTCGTTTCCAAATAAATGGGAGGATAATCAATAGTGCATCTGAGACTAGGGTGTATGATTTCAAAAGGGCTAATTTTACTAAATTAAGGCGACTAGTTAGGGAAGTGGACTGGGCTAACATATTTAGGGATCTAAGGGCAGATGACGCCTGGGGTTACTTCAGGTTGAAGTTGCAGGAGTTGTCAGAGGCATGTATCCCGAGAAGGGGGAAACGGCTCATAGGTAGCAGTTTTAGACCGAGCTGGATGAGCAAGCGTCTTAGAGGGGTCATTAAGAAAAAACAGAAAGCGTACCAGGAGTGGAAAATGGGAGGGATCAGCAAGGAAACCTACCTTATTGAGGTCAGAGGGTGCAGGGAAGCTGTGAGAAAGGCAAAGCGACGAGTGGAGATGGACCTAGCGAAGGGGATTAAAACCAATAGCAAACGGTTTTTTAGCCATATAAATAGGAAGAAAACCAAGAAAGAAGAAGTGGGACCGCTTAAAACTTTAAACGGAGTGGAGATTAGGGATAATCTTGGAATGGCACAATATCTGAACGAATACTTTGCCTCGGTCTTTAATGAGGCTAATGAAGGGCTAAGGAATAGTGATAGAGGGACCGATGGGAATGAAGATATGGGGGTAGACATTACGGTATCTGAGGTAGAAGCCAAACTTGAACAGCTTAACGGAAGTAAATCGGGGGGCCCGGATAATCTTCATCCTAGAATATTAAGGGAATTGGCGAGGGATATTGCTAGCGATAATCTTTAATAAATCCCTAAATTCGGGGATTGTACCGACTGACTGGAGATTAGCTAATGTAGTTCCTATATTCAAGAAGGGGAAAAAAAGTGACCCGGGGAATTATAGGCCTGTTAGTCTAACATCTGTAGTATGCAAAGTCATGGAAAAAATCTTAAAAGAGAGAGTGGTTCCGGAGCATGAGGCCGATGGCAACTGGGATAGATTACAGCATGGATTTACGAAAGGTAGATCGTGCCAAACCAACTTGATCTCCTTCTTTGAGAGAGTAACAGATTTTTTAGACAAGGGAAATGCGGTGGATCTCATATATCTGGATTTCAGTAAGGCGTTTGATACGGTACCGCATGAAGAATTACTGGTTAAATTGGAAAAGATGGGGATCGAAATGAAAATCCAGAGGTGGATAAGGAGCTGGTTAAAGGGGAGACTGCAGAGGGTAGTATTGAAGGGGGAACTGTCCGGTTGGAGGGGGGTTACCAGTGGAGTTCCTCAAGGCTCGGTTTTGGGTCCGATTTTATTCAATCTATTTATTGCTGACCTGGGAACCAAGAGTAGGAGTGGGCTGATAAAGTTTGCGGATGACACCAAGTTGGGGGGTATTGTCAATTCGGAAGAGGATCGGGATATTCTCCAGGGAGATTTAGATGACCTTGTAAACTGGAGTATTAGTAACAGGATGAAATTCAATAGTGAGAAGTGTAAGGTTATGCATTTAGGGATGTCTAACAAGAACTTTAGTTATAAGCTGGGACGCACCAGTTGGAAGTAACGGAGGAGGAGAAGGACCTAGGAGTCCTGGTTGATCGCAGGATGACTATGAGTAGGCAATGTGATGTGGCCGTTAAAAAAGCTAATGCGGTCTTGGGTTGCATTAGGCGAGGTATTTCTAGTAGGGATAAGGAGGTGCTAGTCCCGTTATATAAGGCGTTGGTGAGACCTCATTTGGAGTATTGTGTGCAGTTTTGGTCTCCCATGTTTAAGAAGGATGAATTCAAACTAGAACAGGTACAAAGAAGGGCCACTAGAATGATCCGAGGAATGGAAGGCCTTTCGTATGAAAGGAGACTTGAGGAGCTCGGTTTGTTTTCCTTAACCAAAAGAAGGATAAGAGGAGATATGATTACACTCTTTAAATATATCAGAGGGATAAATACCAGGGAAGGAGAAGAATTATTTCAGCTCAGTGCTAATGTGGACACGAGGACGAACGGATATAAACTGTCAGTCAGGAAATTCAGGCTTGAAATTAGACGAAGGTTTCTAACCATCAGGAGTGCAATACTGGAACAGCCTACCGAGGGAAACAGTGGGGCGAAGGACCTCCATGACTTTAAGATTAAGCTAGATAAGTTTATGGAGGATGGTATGATAGGATAACGGGCTTAGTCAATAGGTCAATTAAGTGCCACACTGGTAAATAGTACAATGGGTCAATGGTATGATATAACCTTTTCCAGAGGGTTTGGCTGGAGAGTCTTGCCCGCATGCTCGGGGTTCAGCTGACCGCCATATTTGGGGTCGGGAAGGAATTTTCCTCCAGGGAAGATTGGCAATGGCCCTGGAGGTTTTTCGCCTTCCTCCGAAGCATGGGGCAGGGGTCGCTTGCTAAGGAGTGGGTGGATCGGCTTATGTGGCCTGCATCTTGCAGGAGGTCAGACTAGATGATCATAATGGTCCCTTCTGATCTTGAATTCTATGATTCTATGATTCTATGAAAGACTTCTCTGGCTTTGAACAGAATTGTGCCTTAATAGTTCTTGCTTTGAAGTTCTCCATTGGCATCATTTCTGTGAAGTGATCCTCACTTAGAGTTACCTAGTTCTCAAAGTCATGTGAATGGTGTTTGGTGCGTGTCCGGGAGCTCGTCATGGCGAGGTAAAAAGCCGTGGGGGCAGAGGGGCTGTGTAACATCCAAGGGTGTCAGCATTGATGCTTGGCTCTTTAGAGCTCAGGTCAAAGGGTATATTCCCACTGACTTGGGGGGTAATAATAATTGATCCATTGGGCTTTGATTTATTGTGTTTTGCTTAGATATAATAAATCAATACCCAAATATGTTTCAGTTGATCCTTGATCAAAAGGTATATTCACACTATCCCCTGGGTTGGTGAGTGATAATTGATTGCTTGGGCTTGGGTTTGTTGTGTTTTGTCTGGATGTAATAAATCAATCCCCAAATGTGCTTTTGTTGACTCTGAAACTTTACTAGGGTAAGAGGTGGAAGTGGAGTGGATGGGGGAGCCACAGCTGTCAATCCTGTGCTGTGACAACAGGAGATAATCCAAAATAAGATATATCAACTTCAGCTACACTGTTCCTGTAGCTGAAGTTGTGTATTTTACATTGACACCCCCCTGCCCCAGTGTAGACCAGTCCAAAGTGTAAGTAGTCTCTTAGCCTATCCAAGGCTGTGATCAAGTGTCTTGGGGTCTATCTACACTATGAAATTAGGTCACATTTATAGAAGTTAGTTTTTTAGAAATTGTTTTTATACAGTTGATTGTTTGTGTCCCAACACAAAGGGCTCTAAGTGCATTAAGTCAGTTGACTGCGTCCACAGTACCGAGGCGAGTGTCGACTTCCGGAGCGTTGCAATTTGGGTAGGTGTGGGTAGCTACCCCACAGTTCCTGCAGTCTCCGCCATTGGGATTCTGGGTTGAGATCCCAATGCCTGAAGGGGCAAAAACAGTGTCGTGGGTGATTCTGGGTACATGTCATCAGATCCCCCTCTCTCTCCCTCCCTCCATGAAAGCAACAGCAGACAATCATTTCACACCTTTTTTCCTGGGTTACCTGAGCAGACGCCATACCCCGGCAAGCATGGAGCCCGCTCAGCTCACCGTCAATGTACGTCTCCTGGATTCTGGCAGACATGGGACTGCATTGCTACACAGCAGCAGCTCGTTGCCTTTTGGCAGCAGAAGGTGTGTGTTATGATTAGTAGCCATAATCATCCTAGGTGCTCTTTTTGCTGATCTCAGTGAAATCAGTTGGGGCACCTGGGCAGACAAAGGAGTGACTCAGCCAGGTCATTCCCATCTTCTGCCAAGCACCTAGGAGATGATGATGACTAACAGTTATACTGCACCATTTGCTACCAGCCTAAGATGTAAAAGCTAGATGGATCAAAACAAGAAATTGACTTGATTTGTTTTGTGAAATCAACGGCCTGCTAAACCCAGGGTTTTGAGTTCAATCCTTGAGGGGGCCATTCTGTGTGACAGTTGTTTGTGTTTCTCCTTGATACAAAGCCACCCCTTTTGTTGATTTTAATTCCCTGTAAGCTATGTTGTCAGTCGCCCCTTCCTCCATCAGAGCAACAGCAGACAATTGTTTCACACCTTTTCTCAGTGCAGAACCAGAAGCTGCAAAAGCAAAACCAGGCAAGGAGGCAACAGCAGTGCGGTGACGAGAGTGATGAGGACATAGACATGGTCATAGACTTCTCACAAAGTACGGGCCGGGTAATGTGCACATCATGCTGATGAGCTCCTCATGAGCTCTGCAGGGTCACCTGTGCTGATCAGCTCGCCACGCTGGCCAAACAGGAAATGAAATTAAAAAGTTTGCGACCCTTTTCCTGTCTACCTGGCCAGTGCATCTGAGTTGAGAATGCTGTCCAGAGCAGTCACAATGGAGCACTCTGGGATAGCTCCCGGAGGCCAAGACCGTTGAATTGTGTCCACACTACCCTAAATTCGACCCAGCAAGGCCGATTTCAGTGCTAATCCCCTCCTCAGAGGTGGAGTAAAGAAATTGATTTAAAGAGCCCTTTAAGTTGAAAAAAAGGGCTTCATCATGTGGATGGGTCCAGGGTTAAATCGAGGTAACGCTGCTAAATTCGACCTAAAGTCATAGCGTAGACCAGGCCTTAGAGGGATTTTATAGCTACTGGCTGGCTGGGTGCCCACCCACCCTTTCATTGAGCACACTTGGTAACTACTAAGCAGAAGCACAGAATCATAGATTGATTTGCTGAGTCTCCTGCAGGCTTCCTAACGGCACAGCAGGGTTGCTCTTGGTTCTGCACAATGTTGTTTCGTTTAGCAGTGACTGTGAAGGCACTTCCAGCTATTTGGCCGTGGGCACTCTGGTATTAAGTGGACACCCTGTGTATGGCTGTATTGCTTGTAGATTTATATATTCTGTATTTCTGTTACCAAATGGAGTATTTTGTAGCTGTCTGCTATAATTTGTTTAACTTGTACAAAATATGAATATGCTCCCTCAGACTTAACCACCTGCCTTTCACACACTCCCTGCCCCTCGCTCTCTGGGGTGGGAACAAGCCACCAGCATGTGTGTCCATTGGATTTTTTTTTATTTCATTACTTCTCATTGTTAAATTATTTATGAGTGTTTTTAAAATTTCATTGCAGTGCGTTTTCTTCCTGCCACTATCACCTGGCAGCTAAGGGATGTGAGATTCTCCTCCATTGCGTTTCTGCCCATGGAAAAAGAATAGACCCCACACTTCAGTACCTTTGGTAATAAAAGCAACCTGGAAACAAACCAGCTGTCTCCTCCATGTGCAGTTTGTGTCTCTTTTGCTGCAGTTGATGTGTGTGCAGCATGTGTGGTGCACAAGGGCACTGTGTGCTCACATGGGAATTCACCACCCTTGGCGCAGGGTTTGACTTGTTCCTGGAGTGAATGTAGCACTGTGGAGTGTCAGGCACAGGCTGCATGACCCCTTCCATTTATCCTTGGCGCAGATACAGCCCAGGCAGCGCTACTGCAACCTCCCATCCTGCTGCCCTCCACCATCATCTGCACAGCCCACCTGTCAGGGCAGGAGGGGAATGTTGCTCCATGGATCCTGGTTCTCAGATGGGGCTGCCCTGGGATGGGGGGGTGTGGTTGCATCCATCAGGTCACCAGACTGAGCCTTCTAATATCCTTGGTGATTGTTCCCAAGATCCAGGACTTTCTGCTCAAACAAACATTTCCCAGCTTCCTGGTTGAAAATAAGCCTCTTTCCTTGCAATGTACAGGGAAGAAATAGATTTGCACCCCAGACAGGACTTGAACCCACAATCTCTGGCTTGGGAAGCCAATGCCTTATCCATTAGGCCACTGGGGCCCTGATGTACAGCTGCTGAAGAGATGGAAATTCCCTCTCATAAATGCACATTCCTTGCATTTGCTTCAATACTAAATAGCCCCTTTATGTGCCTTACAGAAATGTCTGCATCCCCTGGCAGCGAGGCACCTGGGCAGGTCCCTGACAGAGCTGAGCACCACCTTTCTGCCAGCCATCTTTAGAGAAGAACCCCACCCTAGAGTCACCCCTCCCTCCTTCAGCACCTCCACGGCTGTGGCTCTGAGTGGCAGTAGGATGATTAGGGGGCGAATCCGGGGCTGGAAGGGGGGTTAGGTCGGCCTGTAAGGAGGAACCAGGTGGGGCAGACCCAGGGGGAGGCTGTGGGATGCTGGTCGGTTGTTGGGATCCGAGCTCTAGATCAAAGCTGCACAGTGACCTGACACCCAGGGTTATAGGGCCGACATAGTGACCCTCTTACTGGCCTTGGTGACCCCCAAACCCTTGTTATTAAGGGCATTGAGGAGTCTCTGTCCCTTAATAACTTCTGGGAGCTCCCCAGCAGGCTGCGGGCGTCAGCCACCTCCTGCCTCACAGGTTAGACTCTTGGCACCGTGCCAGCCGCCCCCTCGCTTGCAGGCCCAGTGTGAGAAGCAGGAGGCCTGGTGCTGGCAGAAGAGGGTTTTGATTGATCCACCTCTGTGTGATGGGCACAGGACACTTCCACTGTGTCCCTCTGCTGGCTTTTCTTCAGCAGCGCCTAGCGGCCCTGGCTCCAGGCTAGTGCCTGGTGAGCTCTGGCACTGGCAGGAAGCGCTGCAGGGTGCTGGGCAGCGGCCCTGGCAAACCAGCTGCTGGTAGGTGTCTCTGTGGTATCATGGGTCAGTGAGTGCAGCTGTTAATGGAAAGGAGGGGGGGTTATGCTCCCCCAGGGATACCACTGAAGGCTCCTCGTGGGCTCCTCAAGGTCTGCTGGGAGCCGTGATGTCCCCCTTTTGCCACGTTGAAGGCTCCCTCCTGGACACACTGGATTCACCTGCTGCCTACAAGACTGTGGGGGCCACGCTGCAAAAGCCCATCTCCCAGCAGCCGTGCCAGAGGCTCAGGCTTAATCCTCAAGGCCGAGCACAAAACTTTCAGCCAGGAACATTTCGCTCCCTTCCCGCCTCCGCCCAAGCGGCAAGGGAGAAGCGGAGGAGACAGGCCGGCTCAAAGACGCCTCCCTCCCACTTCCCTGTACGCTGTGCAAAGCTCTTGGCCTGCCTCATGCCTCGTCAGGAAAGCACGGCCATGCGGCCCAAGCCTGAGTCACGTCCGCAGCCTGGCCCGCCCCGGCTGACGGCCGCGCAGAGCCACGCGAGTCAATGGCAGGTCGAGTCCGGAGCCTCGGCTCTTTCCCCTGACAGCCACACACACAGCGCTGCCTAGCGCCCCCAGAGCCTCCCTCGTGTTCTCCCGCAGCAGCCGCCTGCCGGGGTGGTGGGAAAAGGGGACCAGGAAGCACTGCAGCCTCATTACGGGACAAGAGGCCCTCGCCACGCCCAGACCTGCCTCTTGCCTTCAGCCCAGGCAGCCAGAGGTGCCGGGGAGCTCCCTGGCAGGCCGCCGCCTCAGCCAGGAAATAAGGAAAAAGGTGATGAATGAAGAAGTCAGGAAATAACAAGGAAATGAAGAGGTTTGTCGAATGGGTTTCTGCCCGATTTACCATCTTCTCAGCTACCGCTCAAAGTTAAAGACCTAAAGTCGACCTATCGGCATAAGTACAGATGGTTAGATGGGAATTAAAAGGAGCTGCTGTCACAAGTGTTAGGTGCCTGCAAGCAGCATGCAGAGCGTTTAAAACCACTGCAATTTTGCCCTAAATCAGCAGCGACAATAGGAGGACCAGCAGAAAGCCACTCTAGGTAAACGTCAGAGTAATGGAGGCCATTAGAGGCAAAAAGTCATTCCTCAAAATTTGGAAATCAGATCCTAGTGAGGATAATAGGAAGGTGCACAAACTCTGGCCTGTTAAGTGTCAAAGTCTAACAAGTCAGGCCAAGAAAGAATCTGAGAAGCAACATGCTAAAGACACAAAAGCTAAGCATAAATCCGGTCAGTGCGAGTCCTGGTCTGTCGCTGCAGAAAGGTGAACCCCCTCTGTGGCCGGAGTGAGCTCCTCTAAGCTGACCTCACTACAGACCTGCGCCAGGTAGTGCTCATTGTAAAAATGTTTCCTCTGAAGGTTGGGAAAACGGGACCAGCGGTGCTCAGGCCGGCTGACACAATTAAAATCCCCCCCAACACCAAACATCATGCAGTCCAGAGGAAGGGAGCCTTTGATCTTCCCTCTCATGCCTTAACTGGGGACCATACACACTAATATAGCAGTAACCACTGCCACAGAGCACAAAGCCACCAGTAATGCCCTCCCTGGTCTAAGCTCCACCACCTTCTGTACTCGCACCGCGAATGTGAAGAACAAGACTCCAGCCCCATCATTCTTCCCTGTCCAGGAGGTCTTTCCTCCAATCACCCTCTGCCTATTGAGCTACCCTAGAGTTGTTAATGTGCATTTCCTGAACACCCACCATGGCCAAGTCCAGCTGCTCCAAGGCACTGAACATCAAGCGCCTCCTCCTGGGCCCCCAAATCCCTGCCACCTTCCACACGGCCACTTTCACAGATGCCCCTTCCAGGGCACTGCCCTTGCTCAACTGCGCAGAGGAGTTTTCATCCCCAATGCCTGCCTGCCACTGCCCAGCAGCCCTCTGGCACCATTCCTGAGGGTCACCACGTTCGGAAAGACAGCTCTCATCTCTCAGGGCCCCATGAGAATACAGTATGGCAACTTTTTTAATGGAAGGGGCCCCCAGAATTGCTTTGCCCTAGGCCAGCCCTGCTCACCTTGGGTGCAGGCACTGCTGTGCTTCCAGAGAACAAGCTGCCAAAGGCTGGGGTTAAGCCAGGGACCTTTAGATCTTCAGTCTAACACTCTCCCAACTGAGCTACTTTGGCAGCTGCTTAAAAGTATTTTGGCCTGTTGCTTCTCTGCTCGGGATGCTTTTGCAGCAGTTGAAAAGCAGGTAGGAAAGCAGGGCCAGCCCCCGAGTGGGGCCTCTGACCGTTCCCACTCAAGGGGCTCCTTTTGGCAGGGGGGCAGGAGATATTTCCCACAAGAGGCTCCTACGCTGCCTCATCCCCCAAAACCCCAACTCCCGCTCACTGCTCTCCACCCCTCCCCGCCTCACTCGCCCTTATGGTCATTAGAAAGTGGCAAGGCAGAGCCCTCCCATTTTTAAAAGCCCTGGGGTGTTGTTCCCCCCTGTTCCGGCACCCCTGGGGCCCTGCACTTCACACAGCTCTCCCTGATTTCAGCTGTTAGTGAGGGAGCCTCACTGCTAGCGCAGACTGGGCAGTTTCTTGCATGAGAGACACGGTCCCAAAGCAGGACTAATGCTTAGAGCTGGTTATCAGTGATTTCAGATCTGTTGGGCTGCAGCAAGACTCTCCATTGAGTCTTAACCAGCTCTGTTATTACCCAGGGAAGAACAAAAGGGTGAAATGGGGCCTGGAACCCTTAAGAAGAATCCACCCCACCGAGTACAACACTTGTCGCTACCTGCTCTCAGCCCCACTGAGAATGTTTTGGGGGTCATGCCTTGGCTTTATCAGCCTAGGGGGGTTTCAGAAAACACTGTTCAACAGGTGCTCCAGTGGTACAATTGGTTAGTGCACAGTACTTATAGGGCAGTGCTGAGAGAAGCTATGCTGAGGTTGTGAGTTCAAATCTCAGGTGGAGCGCTGGTTTTCATTAACCACATGGCATCACCCCCTCATTTGTCCCTGTGGAATGTAGAATTCCAGCCCTGGGACACTGAGGAGGGGAGGAGTGGGAAACGCCCCCTTCAATTATTACCTCCTCTCCAGAGCACAGGTGAGAATCTACAATCCTTTCTCCTCCCTCAGCCCTGTGCCGGGATCCCTCAAGCAGAGCCTGGAGTCCTGCCCCTGGCGTCTGTACTATTGACAAAGACTAAGTGACAAAGACAAAACACTCAAATCCCGCCTGGTGCGGGGAGCCAGGTTTGCTCTTCAAATTCTGTCGTTGGTACATTTGCAGGCCTGGGAATGTCCCACAACAGCATTGAATGGGAAGCTGCCTGCAGAACAGTTACACTGCACAGAGCTCCTGTGGAGGGGGGGTGGGAATTAGTAACATTTTGAGGATCGTTTGGGAAATGAGCCTTTGCTGACAAGGTTTGTCTCTGTTCATATTTCACCTTCAAGTGTTATGTTGAGGGATCTTTAGTATATTGTTGTGAGGTTAATAACTATCTCCTCAACTTTATTTACTCAACTTAAAAATTGGTGTCACTTGATTTTTGCATCTCCCTGTGAAAATGCAACTGACACGTGTGGCTTTCTACACAGGGTCATGATGTTAAAGTTGGGGAATTCAGTCTCTGTACTTCTGGGGGGAGTGTTGCTTTTTTACAGCTGCCTCACGGCCAGGCACACTGGGCTGTTAGCTGCACCCACGGTCCTTGCCAGGGGCTCCTGCTGAACCCTGGGCAGCTGCACTGCAGTGCTGGGGTGACTGCAGGTGGAGAAGCTGCTGTGGAGCAATGTAGAGCAGGTGCAGGAAGGAGACGGGGTCACTATTCACATTCTGAGCTGCACAATTTTCCAAATTTGGGAATAGATTCATCGATTCATAGACTTAAGGTCAGAAGGGACCATTATGATCATCTAGTCTGACCTCCTGCACAATGCAGGCCACAGAATCTCAGCCACCCACTCCTGTAACAAACCCCTGACCTATGTCTGAGTTATTGAAATCCTCAAATCGTGGCTTAAAGACCTCAAGGTGCAGGGAATCCTCCAGCAAGTGACCCGAGCCCCATGCTGCAGAGAAAGGCGAATGTCCAAGAACAATTCTAGGGGAAGGTGAATGCAGAGCAATGACACTGGAGATGCCCAGACCTCCAGTGGGGGCAGCGTGGAAATTAATAATGGGAAGATCATTTGTGAAATTAGTCATCACTGACAAGCTTTGTCTCTGTTCCTATTTCACGCGATGGGGTTAGTTAGAGGAATCAGGACAGATTTTTACTATATTAATTAAACACTTAATTTTATTTAACCAAGACAAAAACTTAGTGTCACTTATTTTTTCTCTGTCCTAGTAAGAATGAATTGAATTTTGTGACTTTCTGGAAAGTGCAGCGAGATTAAATGTGGGGAATTCAGTCAGTGTGTTTGTGAGCTGATGTTTTCCTCTCACAGGTCAGTGCCTGCATTGAAATACCAAAAGGGATCTAAGGGCTGGTGTACGCTGGGCACTTCACTGGCAGAGCGGCGTCTCTCAGGGTATGAAACCCCCCGTCCACCCATATAGTTACAGTGACCTAAGCCCTGGTTAGATAGTGCTAAAGAAAAGGAAGAATTGTTCTGTCAATGCAGCTATTACAGGGATGGAAAAACCTCTCCACTGACTGTCTACTCCAGAGTGCTATAGCAAGTGCCACAGCAGCATTTTAAGTGTAGACAGAGTGAAACTAGATTTAGCTCCAGTTTGCACTGTGAATGCTCAGGCACTAAAACTAGAGTAATCATAACAGCAGTGCAGTGCTTGCGTAGTTGGCAGGATTTGAGCCTGCACGGGGCAACCCCAATGGATTTCTAATCCATCGCCTTAACCACTCGGCCACAACTACTTGATGTATAATTGTTTTACTACACGATAATTCAGTTCTCACTGACTTGTCTCTTCAAATTGTTTGCTCAGACCAGCTTCCCCAGCACATTCATGGCTGTGCATCAGTGTAAGTGTGTCCTTGGGTGAACAGCGAGAATTCCTGCCCATTTCCCTTCCGGCTGGAGCAGGATGAGAGTGTGTTTGTGTGAACGACATTGCTGTAGATTGTTGTTCATTCCCCACTCTGACAATTCAGACAGTCCCTTTCCTAGTCAAATCTCCAGCACATCGTTCCAATATCAGGTGGCAGGATTTCTCTGGGGCACTGAAATTTTTCAGGGGGCTGGTGCATGAACTGAGCCTTGCATTCCACCCTTGATGTTTCATGGACTAACAACAGCAGCAGAAAGAAAGAGCCGAGCCAATATCTCCCTGGCAGGGATGCAGGTGCCACGTCCCCTCTGTCTGACCATCGCATTGTAGGAGAGAAGATTTCACTGGAATCGAATGCCCTGGCTCAGACCAGAGACACAGGGAGGTTTTGCTGTTCATGGATCTGTGCAAAGGAAATTGTGTCTCTGTGTGAAATGGAGGCAGGAAATGAAACACCCAATGCCCTAAGGAATGCAGGTGAAGGACTCGGGCTGAGCAATGATTTAACAGGGGTTTGTTTCAATTTATTGGCCTGATTAAAACTATGGCGAAAAGCCCCCTGTACCAGGGGCTGCGGGACAGGACAGGCAGATCTGCGCGGAGTGTTCAGAGCTGCCCCGTATCTGCCCTTTGTCTGCACCGCCCCTGCTCCCAGAATGCACCAGGCCCTGGACTGAACTCTTCCCCTGCCGGCCAAGCTGGTTTTGTTTGCTGTGATCCTGTTGGCTTGGCAGGGGGGGAAGTGACAGTCCCACCCCAGAGCCAACGCCCCCCTGTCACCCAGCCCCCTGACCCCCAGCAGTGCAGGTCAGCTAGGAGCTGGGCCCTGCCAGGCACTCAGGGGCATCTCTCCTGCAGCTGGGGGCTCTCCCCAGCGTGGTCTGTGGGAGCTCGCGCACTAACGGGGCAGCGGCAGCAGCCGCGTGGTGGGTTGGGCTGGTGACCCGGGTCCATCTCCTGGGGTCGGCTGGGTTCATGCTCAGGCGACTGGCCCCAGCCACCGGCCGAGCCCCACGGCCACGCTGCTGCTGTTACCGCACTAGCCCCTCACGCCCCCATTCCCTCACTGAAGCAGGAGAAGGTTTGCAGGGAGGAGGGGGGGGGGTTGACCCCAATATCCCAGAGCTGATTCTCCCCACAAAGGGGTGTGTGCATGTGGTGGGTGCCATGTGCAACGCCCTGTGCCCATGAGGAGGGGACCGGAGCTCTGCCGGCAGGAAGATTTATCCTGCAGGAGCCCTGCCCCCCTCCCCCAGGGGTTCCCCTGGAGCAGAGAAGCTTTGAATCGTCGCTGGAGACTAGAGACACCCGAGCAGCACGAGCTGCCTGGCAGAGGTTCTGGATCAGGGCCTCACGGGCACATTGGCCTCATTCCCTCAGGGCTGCCCTGCCCAGTGCCAGGGCTGCTCTCACTCCCCAGCACAGAGGGGGCTGCAGGCTCTTTGCCAAGCTGGGTCCCAGCTCAAGGCAGATTTAACACTAGCAGGGGGCCCAGGCATGTGCTGGTGCCGCTCAGGGAGGGAATCTGGGCCAAAGACTGATTAGAAATTGGGTAACACTGACGTGGGACTAGAAAGACCCTTGCTGGGACGTGGGGGGTAGGTAGCCCTCATTGTGTACCGTGCCCTTGCCGAGACGTCTCTGGGAGAGCGGGTTCTTCCTGATGGGCCACCAGCACGTCTTGTTGGTCCTGATGTCGGCTGCTCCTTTGCTGATACTGACAAGCTAGTTGTGGGCCTTTCCCACTCACCCCATAGCTCCGGGATGCACAGACAGCAACACAGGTGTGGAAGAAATGAACTCCACTCTCAGGTTTCAAGATCCTTAAGATCACTGCCATTGCCAACATAATTGTCAGGGGGTATAGCTCAGTGGTAGAGTGTTTGACTGCAGATCAAGTAGTCCTTGGTTCAAATCCAAGTGCCCCCTTAAAAACCTGGTCCTTCAACAGCAATAATAATTGCATATCCATTTCCATTATGTTCAGGAGCTCCACTGACTAGGGATACCTGAAATGAATGGAAACACTCAACATCTTCCTGTGCAAATGCATAAAAACCTAGCAAACATGTCCCCCAGCTGAAATCAGTTCCAATCCTCTAAGTGTCTAATTTGTGTTTTCATCAAATAAACAAAGGCACATGAAGACACATTTGCAGCTCCTTGGCCTCCATGGGCTACAATGTGCAGAAGAACAAGAACCACATCCACGTGAGAGGAATGGACTAGTCTGTATTACATTTGGTAAGTAAGTTGCCATTGGGACTGAAAACTCTACTGGAGGTGGACAGGAGCCTGTTACAAAACTAAAATAACCAAGATTTACCCAACTCCCTGTTACACATTCAATCCTCTGTTTGTGCACACGGCATCAACTGGGGCTCTAATAAATGGCAGCCTTCCTTTAACACAGATCGTTGTTCCTTGTGACTTTCAGATACATTCGAATGGCAGCTGTTCAGAGGTCATGTGCTGCTAGTTCATGAGCAGCAGCAGAGTCTCTGTACGTTTCCCAACCGTAGAGCTGGGTGTGTCTGCATCCAAGTAACTGCAGAGTCAGTGTAGTCCCAGACAGTTAATTGCACAGTCTCACTTTCTGGTCTCATTGATCATTTGGGTAGAAACAGCAACGGTTTGGTGGGTTTTGGTTTTTTCCCCCTTCGTTTTCTCCTAAGGAATGTGTGATCTTGAGCATGTTAGTTTAAGTTCCCTGTGGGTCAGAAAAATTCCATCTCCTTGAACTAGCTGGGAAGTGACCTGTTTGTATAACCTAGAATAAAGGAGCTTTTGTAAAGCAGTTTCATCTTTAAATATGCTGGGATAAAAATAGTAAACAGTAAATTCCACGGCCAGACACCAGGCCAGGATCAGTCGATGGGGCCAGGATCAATTAATTACAGAAGAAACAAACTCTTGGGAAGTAGCTGTAATTTGTCCCCAAACCTTTCCTTGTTCTCATATGCTATCAGGGATGCTCTTCTAGAGGGCAGAGTTAAGGTTATCTGGGCATGTACCCTCACTCTGTATTCCCTGTTTTTCCAGCGTCTGAGTTTTACTGAACTTGATGTTCTGGAAGGTAAGAGATATTCACAGTCAAAGTTAACTCTCTGTTAACAAAGGTTTTGTTATTGACAAATAATGAGACTAATCCTTCACTGCAGTAATTCCACTGACTTCCTCTTTCCTCATTTCTAGTTCCAAACAAATAAGCAAATTAAAACAATATTGAGAACTAAAATGCTGTGAGAAAATGGAAATTTTAGTAGCTCAAATTTCAGTTTCTTCTGTGTCTTGTGCGTGTGTAAATGGCACAACATGTTAATTTATAAGCACATCTTTCTTAACTTCTTTAAATATTCTGTAGTACATTGACTATATCCAGTGGGTTGTTCAATGCAGTGAGGTTTTCATGCATTGACCATGCATTGAATGGGGCAAAAGAGGAAAGTCGAGCTGAGGAAGGCAGGGCAGAAGCTAAGCGCCTCAGTGCGGCTACGTGGGGTTAGTAGAGCACCACCAGTCGTTCTGCAAAGCCTGGGGAGGTGCGGTTGGCTGCTGGGAGGTAGAATCCTGTGCCTGCCTCTTGGCTTCCCAGGGATGGCTACTTGCAGCCCAGGAGAAGAAGGATGGTTCTGGGTGAAAGGAAGACAAGCAAAGCTCTGGGAGGAAATTTGGGTGCGGGGTGATGGCTCTGCTCTGGGGGAGGGGGTTGGGGTGCAGGAGGGGTGGCGCTTACCCCGGGCACTGCAGCTCCCAAAGTGACCGGTACACACAACCCTCTGGCAGCAGCTCCTAGGTGGGCCGTGCCAGGGGGGTCTCTGTGTGCCACTGCCTGCAGGTGCTGCCCCCAGAGCTCCCATTGGCTGCAGTTCCTGGCCAATGGGAGCTGCGGAGTTGGTACTCGGGGCAGGGGCAGCGCATGGAGACACTCCCCCCGCCCCAGGGGATGCTGGGACATGCCAGCCATTTCTGGGAGTGGCACGGAGGGACAGAGGCAGAGTGGGCAGGGAGCCACCTCAGTGCTGCTGGCACATCTCTGCACACCCATGGGGGTAGGGGAGCAGAGGGCCTCCATGTTCTGCCTGGGGTAGGGGCAGAGCACAGAGCTGCCTCCCCTCCCGGGTCTATTACAGGAGTGGGTGCGTGGGGTCTTTTGGCCTGCAAGGTGCAGCAGGTCGGACTAGATGATCACACTGGTCCCTTCTGACCTTAAGGGCTCTGAGTCTAAAAGGGAAAGGGAAGTAAAGTAAAAAAAACCCCAAATACTGCAATACCAGGATGACTCCACCTGCTCATTGTATAGTCCCACCCCTTTCTTCTTCCCCTGGGTGTTTAATGACCTGCAGGACATTGATTCTCTCATTCCATTGCTAAGGTGATACAATGTGACTGAAATTAAACCCATTCCCAGCAGAGAAAACATCACATCCCTGCATTGACTTGGAATTGAACGCAGGTCAACGGCTTGGGAGGCAGCTATGCTCACCACTATACCACCAATGCATCTTGCAAAAGTACCACTTATGCTTGTCCAATGAGGCTAGACCAGAATTGAGGCATTTTGCTGCCTGTTAAAATGTACTGGAGTCTCATCACTAAAAAAAAACTACCTCTGTTTTCACCTGGGTTTGAACCATCAGCCTCTCAATTAGGTCACCCAAGTGGTTACTCACACACCCAGGTAACTACCCTACTTCCCAAGCTTGTCTATGAAGCACCTACAGGGGCACACCTGGCTAGTGAGGGAGATGCACTGCTGGGGTTCTGAGTTCAAGCCTCACCCAGAGCATCGGTTTTCATTAGCCATGGAGCTTCCCCCCCTCACTTTGTCTCAGTCACATGGAAAGTGCCATACCAGGGTGAGAAGAGTAAATTCTAAACTCTGAAATGTGGAGGTGGCCTATAGATTGGGATAAGGGGTTTGAAGAGAAAAAGCTCTAAGGATATAAAACCAGACAGGCTCCAGGGGCAGGTACGGTACAACGCCTCAACAGGGAGCCATTCGGGGAGGGTTTCACGTCCTCTGTTAAATGTCCTGAGAGGTATTTTAAGATGAAGATAACACCATGGCTAACAGTTGACTGGCACGTCCTGGGTTAAAGGAAGGAAGGGACTTGGGTTAATAGTGGGAAGATTTGTGTTACCGTCACTGTCTGACCCCCCTTCAGTGCAGAGGTTTGTACATTGTTGGGTGGAATGCACAGACTCCTGGAGAGCAGGGGCAGCTGTTTCCATGGCAGAGAGCCTGGCCCTTAGGAGACTTTATTGACTTGCTGTTTTGAAGCAATTCAATAAAATAACGGTGGAGCTACAATGTCCAGTCCAAAATTTCAGCCCCCTCCACTGCAAAAATGCTGTTTGAGGATCTAAACAGGAGGCTTCGGCGCTAGGACACCTGACCAGAGAGCGCAGTGGGGGGTGTAAGAGCTGCTGACTCTGAGGGTCCTGGGCTAAATCCACTTGCAGGTGGAAGTGTTTTGATTTACTTGATGGATAATGAGCACCAGCTACCAGGGGAGAAGCCCTGCGAACTTGCTGCCACTCCAGCTGCTGCCCCGGCGGGGGGGGAGCCCCAGGGGGCCTGCTGCTGCTCCAGCCACCCCAGGAGTGCTGCTGCCAGGGGCCACCGAGCTGCGGCTGCTCCTGCTGCCCGCGGAACCACAGGAGGGAGATGATTTTTTGACAGTGACGGACGCCTCGTCCTAAAGGCCTTTGTCTGCCCCCTTCTAGTGACTGTTTGGTACAGGAATGCAGCCCTCACTCCTGGGGCTCTCCTGGGGAAATAATGTTTCTGTGCAAAACACCAAAGCTTTTGACAGAAAGGAAGAAAAGGAAATGGCCACACGATGGGACTAGGACATAAGGAATGAAACACAAGATGCTTCTCCCATGTGCATTGACTTTGAACCTTGTTCTTTGCGGTGTTGTCTCTCATGTCCTGGGACCAACATGGATACAACAAGGGGGAGGAGGTCACATAATATCTTTTAAAGGACCAAGGAAGGGAGTATTATTTACTCCTTCTCATAACACAAGAACTAGGAGGGGTCACCACATGAAATGAATAAGCTGCAGGTTTGAAATGAACACACTTCCCTCAAGCTGCTGGCAATGCTTCTACTAACGCAGCCCAATCTGCTGTTAGCCTTCTTGGCAACAAGGGTGCTGTTGACTCATATCCAGCTTCTCATCCACTGTAATCCCCAGGTCCTTTTCTGAAGAACTGCTGCTTAGCCAGTCGGTCTCCAGGCTGTAGCAGTGCAGGGGATTCTCCCTTCCTAAGTGCAGGACTCTGCACTTCTCCTTGTTGAACCTCCTCAGATTTCTTTTGGCCCAATCCTCCAATTTGTCTAGGTCACTCTGGACCCAAACCCAACCCTCCAGCGCTTGGATTCTTTACATGCTTTCACAGAGTGAAGAGCACATGTTCCATGATTTCATATGGCAGAGTTTTATGCTATAGGGAGCTTTCCCTGTGTGAATTTGACAGGTGAATCAAAATAGAGACATATTGTGACCCTTCTCAGGAGCTGAGGCTGAGAGTTTCCTTGTTGCCACCTTCCACTAGGAAGAGGGAGTTTTGCATTTGGCAGCTGGATGTTAGTGACCAAACTCACCCAGCCCGTCAGGCACTCACGGACCCTCCTCTGAGCTACAGCAGCCACCCTAACCCCTGAGTTCCTTCAATGTGTCCCCCTCTGGGGTCCAGCCCGGATCACCAGATACTCAGAGAAATCCCAGATTCTCTCTGCCCAAAGCAATGGTATGTGGGATTGTTGTGCATGAGAGTGTGAGAAACTGATATGCAAGTTTCTAGAATGAGGCTAGTTCTTATCTGCTGGTAGGCAGTAACAGGATAATAAATTAGAAGGTTAGACAGAATGGCAATTACCCAATGAAGTTACAGTTGTGCCTGTGTGTACCTTATTAACCAATTAGCAATTGCTTGATTGCTTGGCCTTAATTGTATATAAGAGCATGCTGGAGAGAAATAAATGACTTTTCTGCCAATCACACTGATTGTTGAGCTTTGTTCATGTACGCCTGCGATGCAACAAATGGTGACCCCGACGTGATTCGTATCGAATGAAAGTGTCGGTGGCCTGACCCAGGCGGAGAAGCCTGAGCCCAGAGGCGGGCGGCTGGGAGCCGCGGCGGGGAGTGCTTGAGAAGCCCCCGGACCCCGACGTGACTCGTATCTAATGATGATAGTGTCGGGAGCGTGAGCCCAGAGGCGACCGGCCAGGAGCCTGAGCCCAGAGGCGAGCGGAGGAGCTGCGGTGGGGAGTGCTTGAGAAGCCCCCGGGCGTCCGAAAAGAGAGGCGCACCTGAGCCCTGAGGAGAGCGGCTATAAGCCACGGAGGAGAGGGGCGGCTATAAGTTGCGGAGGAAAGCGGCGGCTATAAGCCGCGGAGGAGAAGGGCGGCTATAAGCTGCGGTGGAGAAGGGCAGAGCAGCTAACGTGAGTACCGCTGTCTCAGCTGAAGAAAAGATAACACAGAAGCTTTATTTGCACATTATGAACCGACAGGGGGAAAAGATTTCCCCTGCTGCACTGATTTACTTATTAAGAAGAGAGGGGGAGTTGGGGAGGCTCCTCCTGACCGGCCTTCGGGCACAGGACGAGGAGGTGCTCCGCTGGAAGCGAGCCCTGGACGGGAAGACGTTGGAGTGCACGGCGCAGGCAGAGGCTCGTGCCGTAGCCCCGGAGGTCGCTCGGACCTACAAGCAAGTAAGTTGTTTTGGCAGGAGCCAGAAGAAGGCGTCCTACGCTGGCTGGTCTAAGCCTGGGACAGTGCCGGGAAAACCGTTATGCTTCTCCGGTATGAGCAGCAACAGCTGGGTGTTCTGACACAGGATTTACAGTTTAAAAGAAGCCAAGCAGGGAAAGAAAAGGAACAGGATGATTTAACCGAAGAAAAGCTCATTCTTTTCTCGCCCCAGTCAAGGACACATATTGCTAACAGCTAAGACTTGGCGAACAGCCCAGACTAAAGAGAGCTTGACTGGGCCCAAAAAAGCTAATGAGAGCTGCAAAATCCTGCCAGGCACTAACGGACTGTGTTAGCTGTCTCCTTTCACAGGTATGGAAGAGCTGCCCAAAGATCCTAGCAGCCCTGCCATTTTTGCAACCAGGAGACTGATTGCCTGGACCCATGATTTTATTGCAAAAGACCCCTTCACATCAGGAGAATTTTCCTACTGATGATTGGCCTAATTATTTTTTAGTTCCATTGTGCTTTTAAACAGCAGGAAAAAAGGACAAGGTAACGTGCTGTCTAATCTCTCCCTTGTCCGCTGCAGCCCCCACGTCCTGATTATTTCCCCCGTAGAAGCTGAACCACGAAGGTGGTGGAAAAGAAGAAAAAACACTCACGTTGTTGATATTGCCAAAGTCCAGAAATTCCTGACTAAAAGGACATTGAGAACTGACCCTGGTGAAGAAACAAAGAATTGCACACTGGCAGGAAGAAATTTGGGACTCCTGCTAAAAAATGTGGTATTGATTGGATTTTGGGGTTTATTCTACAGGCTGCGCCCTGTGTTTTGGATAAAATTTTAGCATGTATTGCCCTCCCTAATTGGATTGTAATGATATTACCCCCCCCCCCGTTACTAACCCCAATTTTTTAGAGCCTACTTGTTTTTTTGTTTTTAGAGTTTGAGAAAACTCGGCCAAAAGGTTTGTTGAGTATTCTCAAAGGGGGGAGTTGTGGGTTATTTAGGCATAAATTTAGGTAATTTGGGAGAATGGCTTTGAATTTATGTAACCCGAAGTACTTTTATGTAAAGTGCTTTTGTTAGCCTTATTAGGTTTTGTTAATTTTGTGTTATGTGCTGATTATTGGCTGTTGTAGATTGCTTGATATTAGATGTAGTCAATATTATAATAGATAGGTTGAATGCACATGTTGTAATTAAAGTTATGCATAAAAATGTAGCCCCCACGGTGGGAAAGTACAGATAATTGCTCGCAGTAGAGATTAGAAGGGGGGGGCTAGTTAAGAAGTACACCCTCCTAGCTAAATTGATAGTGGAATAAGTTGGTGTTTATGTAAGGAACGGTTTAGCAAGAGGAAAAAAGGATTGGGCCCAGGCGGGTAGGCAACAGACAGAGAATCTGAAGAGGAAAAAAGGATCGGGCCCAGGCGGCCAGGCTACAGACAAAAGCTTGGGAATTTCAAATATTCAGGGGGATACTTGGAATGGTGATTTAAGTTGAGAAAGGTTGTTGTTAAAGTACAAGCAAGTAATTTAAGGCAGAGTAAAAGGTTAATTTTGTGGTTGCTGAAGGGAATACTAGCTGAATTTTGTAAAATGCTAAAAGAAAAGTTTTTGGTGTTTTTAAATGTTTGTAATAAATTTAGGCAAAGAAATTAGTTTGCAATTGTTTGGCCATAAATAATTTTGTTGCATTAGCTGAAGAATGTATATAGTGCTATGTAATTGAGATTGTATTAGGTTTTATGGGCATATAAGTGGTGATGTCTTTTTTTTTTTTTTTAGTGTTTAAAAGTAGAAGTTAATAGTAAGAATTTTTAAGCTGTGATTAGCTTTGGATTTTAGAAGTAAGCTAGGAAGCAATTGTATTAATGTAAATGATTTACCTGATGAAGTAACTCCCCTGTTTTGCCTGCAAGCTATATAGGGTATTTGTATATTTTAAGTAATGATTGATTGCCCAGTAGGGGTAGACTTGCTTTTGTTTTTTAGATATTAAAGAAATTTGATGCTAGCTGCATAGATTTTAGTGTACCATGCATTTATTAATAGAGTTAAAATTTGTGTTTTATGTTTTGTTTGTTTGTGATGTTTGTTTTTCTGGCCAGAATTATTGTTCTGTTGTTAAGATTTTTATGTGGTTTATGTTGTGTTTTCTCTAGGACCCCTGCTCCTCAGTGTCAGTTTGATCACCTGACATATGAGGATGAATTAATAACAGAAATTTGTCACAAGATGGTGTGCAATAGAGTATGGGGGAACCCTGCAGAATTTACACCATTTATTTGTTTTATTTTTGTTGATTTATGTTTGTTTTGTTTGATGTTGTTGGTGTTGTATGTTATGAATTGCATGGTTATAGGTGAGTTTTGTAGCATAAGATATACTATTTTTTTTTGTTTTGTTTTGCATGCCTTTTGCTATACAGTTTGGAGTAGTTTCTTGGATGTTTTTAATTTTTTTTTGTGTTTAAGAATAGGGGGGAGATGTTCGGTTGCATCTTCCCTATGCTGCCTTGGTGGAAAATTACAGCAGCGTGGTTACAAGAATAGAGGGATGAGATAAAGTTGTTATGAGAAAGTAGGGGAATGCCAGGTGGCCTAGCTGAGATTGTTTTCAAGGTCCTAGGTGGATTCCGGCGAAGTGGGTCCGGCCTTGGCTGCGTCCTCGGGCGCGACAGCAGGCAGAACCCTCCTGGCCCTTGGGCCACTTGCATTACCTGGAGGAGGGATGTATAGGTAAAAGTAGGGCACTGCGGAAGATATTGTTACGGTTTAGTTAGGCCGCTGGTGTTTAGATTTGCTTTTAGTTTTGCTGTGTAATAGATTGTAGTAATGTGATGCTATGAGCTGGGAATGTTTTGCTGTGCCTTCCCTTTTTTATTATGAGAAAAGGGGGGAGGTGTGGGATTGTTGTGCATGAGAGTGTGAGAAACTGATATGCAAGTTTCTAGAATGAGGCTAGTTCTTATCTGCTGGTAGGCAGTAACAGGATAATAAATTAGAAGGTTAGACAGAATGGCAATTACCCAATGAAGTTACAGTTGTGCCTGTGTGTACCTTATTAACCAATTAGCAATTGCTTGATTGCTTGGCCTTAATTGTATATAAGAGCATGCTGGAGAGAAATAAATGACTTTGCTGCCAATCACACTGATTGTTGAGCTTTGTTCATGTACGCCTGCGATGCAACAATGGTATGTCCCAGGTTACTAGTTTTACTGTGGACCACTGCTACTGTATCTCACACCGCACTTGAGTATAGTTATCAAACAAGCAGAAATTTATTTAACAACCGATAGAGATTTAAACAAACAAATGTGAGTGATGGAAACCAACTGTTACCAACTAAACAAAATCAGAAAAGGCAACCTACATTTTTTAATAGTTAGCTTTCCTATCTAAGTAGAGTCTCACCTCACACTTCAGTCAATTTCACTGATTGCCAGTCCCTAGGCGCCACGGCCCTGCCTTTCATGAAGTGCCACTGGTCATTAGGAATCTCCTTGGTGAATGGACCCAGAGTGTTTTTCTCCACCCTGTTATGAACTGAATCAGTCTTTTGTCTTTATTCACAGAAAGGATGATCTCCTCATTCTCATATTGTCCTTGTCACTTCCACAGGGTTTTGATGTCTATAATTTGTCTTTGATGGTTTTCCATTGGCTTTTCTGGGTTGGTGCAGAGGCTGACAATGGAGCAATACATCACATAACTGGCTAGCAAGGGAGAGGTGCCAATTCCCTCCCACTGGAATGGGCCGTCCCCACCAAGACCTATGATTGGGGTGACTCACTTTCACAAAAATACCATATGGGCATAATTTTCCATGTACTTACATTACTCCTTAACCATGCCTCGTACACACCTCTCGCAGTGAGTAGGAGTATCAATAATTTACAAGCTTTCAGTAGAGATCTCACTGCTATGCTTCCTGGATAACTATCATAAAAGCAGTGTATTAGGTGTGGGGAGTTTGTCAGGTCTGACACAGGAGTTGCTTGTGAAGAACAGTGACCCCTTTGCCAATTGGCACCAATGAGCTTTTGTCACAGATGCACTGAGCTATACAGTCACCCCCTGATAGAACAGAAAGGCCAGCACAAAAAACAGAGAGAGGAACAATAAGATACTAAAATGACAATGGCTGGAACTCTCCATTTCTCTCAGTCTTTGCATTCATGGGAACTAAGAGCTGTAGCTACAGTTGAGGAACCAGATGAGCAGACAGCTGGCTCAGCCCTCCATACGAGTAACTTTCTCACACATAGGGAGATGGGTCAAAATTGGAATTGATGTTAAGGCTGTGTCTACACTTCAAACACTGGAAATATTCTTCTGACAACCCAACACTGCCTACACTGGGGCTCAGGTCACATTAACTACTTCTCTCAGTGGAGAGGACTTTTCACACCCCTGAGAGATGTGGCTCTGCCAACAGAGCTTTTCAACATCGACCAGCCTTTAGATGGCTTATTGACCTGAAAGGCAATGGATTTCAGTCTTTTTCTTTATATTGATGGTTGATGAGTGCAGCTGTCCTACCTGCTGGACACATCCTGTGACAGATGTCAGGCCTTTCCTTTGCAAATTAGAGAAGTGGGGAAGACAGTGACCCTTACAGTCTAAGCTGGTAAAAATTTATACAACTTGTCACCTCGAGTAGCTTTCCTTTGAATAGAAATTGACTTAGAAACTAAACAAAATAAATTCTATTTGAAAACACAAAATACTAAAATCTATACTGGGCCAATATTCTCTTATACACACTTTCTCACACACATTCTCCCACCCCAACCTTTGGAGTGAGGTTTTCTACCAGAACTCTTTATACTACAGGGGGTAAATTAAATCAAATTAACTATTCAAGATTAGCCACCATTTCCTGTACGACTATCAAAACAAAACAAAAAAAACTTTCAGTTTTCCAAAATACTTCAGATTATCACACATTTAGTCTCTTCTTCTTTAACCAATAACTTCACCAATAATCTCATTTTAATAGATGATAAAAACATATTCAAAGATCACAAATTCTTATCATATATGTTAAGTTTTCTTCTAATGCCCATTGCCAACAACTGAACCTTGGCTCAAGATGTGGTTTGTCCCAACCACTTCTGTGAGTTCATATATCTCAGGATCTTCTGCTGTATGTGGTGGTGGAAGGGTCTCCTATGTGGGAATCTTTGCATCATGAGGAAAAATACCTCTCGTGTCACACTTTTAATCTTTCGAAGTGAGAGAAGATAGAGAAGTGATGTAAATGCATAAAACACAAGAGAGAACTGTCTGGTCTACACTAAAGACATTTATCGGTTAACTATATTATTCCAACGTGTGACAAATCCACACCACTGAGCAATGTAGTTACACAGCCCTAACCCCCTGTGTAGATAGCTATACATCAGCAGCAGAACTTCTCCTGCCAAAAGAGCCACTGCCGCTTGCGAGGGTTGGACTAATCAAGTCCGATAGGAGAAATCTCTCCCATTGGCTGAAAGCGTCTGTAATAGCAGCGCTACAGCAGCGCAGCTACATTGGTGCAGCTGCACCAACATCAGCTTTATTGTGTAGCCACAGCATCAGACACAAAACCATAGAATCAGAACTCAACATGCGAGTATCCAGAAGTCTGAAATTGGAGCCTGATACATTCATTGCCTCATTGGTTACCATCATTTCTACAGCCTTGAAGTCCTTGTTACCCAATCAGGCAGCCAGTTTGGGATCCACGGGGAGGGAATGTCCTTTGAAGCTCTCTCTCTTTGGATCCAAATGGTAAAGGATGATTGTTCTCAATGTAACCTGGCATCCTTTGGAACTGTAATCAGTGACACTGAACTAGGAAATGGAGTTGTACAAACAATTTTCCTTGGGTCATTGGTCACCATAGCTTCCTTTACTGGGGTGGAAACCAAGAACGGGATGTGGACTCTTTCAGCCCCAGCTCTTTCCAAATCCTTGGTCTTGGTTAGGGTAAATTTACACTTCTCCGAAGTAGAATCCTTTACAAAACCACTCCAAATCTCAGTAGTGTTAGTGAGGCTTACCAAAACATGCCTAGCTTTTCTTTAATTTGGTGGCACAGTTCCAGGCAAGGGACTGGATACAGGGCTGGATCACAATCTTCATTAGTGACCAGAGTTGGAGTTTCTATTAAAAAAAAGCTATTTTTCTGCAGCTATTAGATTTCCAAAACTGATTTGATTCGATATACATTTTTAGCACCTGCAAAGGATAAATTCAACAAAACTCCACTTCTATTTCCTCAACATCTGCATCATGAAGGGCAGCATCTCCGATACAATAAGATTAGCTAGGAAAGAACTTCTGTAGGGCCTGGGTTACAAAGGCTTTGGAACCAAATACATGGGCATTGTGCCTAGTTCAAAAATCACTTAGCATAGAATTTTCTCCCCAGAACATCTGGGACAATATTGACTTAAACAATTGAACTACACAGTGATCATATGCACTTCCTTCAGTTAGTTGGGGTTTCGCTGTTGTTCACCATTTCTGAGTAGAGATTTTAAATCACTGCTGTTTCTTTGTTAGCCTGTCCAGTAAATTGGAGAGTTCTCTAATGCTGACAGAACTGCACTTCAACCTTTCTCCATGACATCATGCAGGGATGGGGAAAAAGCAAAGCTGAAGTGAGAAATGATGACTTTAGCAAATAGTCATTTGTCTTAAATTCTCCAATAAATCTGCGCTACATCCTATCAAACTGAACTACTATCCAATTGAGTGACCAAACAGCCTTCAGGAAAGATAGAAACCCACATCACAGAGAGCTAGAATACATGGCAATGAAAGTGTGAAGTGAAATTCCAGAGCAGGTTATATCTGATTATTCAGAATCAGGACAAGAGATTCTCCCATCACATTCTCCTCTGATCCATTCAAACATACTTCACTCAGCACTGTCTCAATAGCCAGTTATGTTATTTACAAAATTTTTAGTATCCGAGCATTGCTATAATGGGGGACAAAACCACTCACCTTGCCAGAAGTGGCTTTACCAATAGATGGAACCTGGGATTTAAACTCCCAATGAGCACACTGTGTTTGGGATCCATTTGAATTCCCCTTCCAGGTCTTTGACACTTTCATCTCCAGTCAGAGCGACTCTGATATAGGATTAAAGAAGTCAAAGCATCATCTCCAAGCACAGACAGCTGAGAACTCGTCCTCACAGGACACTTTGAGAAGTAGATGGATAGAATGTGATGATGATAACCTCTGCATGGCTCAGACAAAAGGTAACAGTTCTGCAGTGATGGGGAAGGAGGGAATCTCTGCGTCTCCCCATCTCCTTCCAGTGTCACAGAGGCTGAAATTACACTTTCTTTTCCAGCCCTGCTCCTCTTCATTTAACTATAATTTGAAAAATTCCCATTATATCTGCTCTTCAGCACAACCCAGAGCAACGTGAGAACAAGTGGCAATGATACAATCTGTATCACTGGTGACTAACAATAACTTTGAAATAGGAAGAATAGTATAAATGTGATGCTCCCTGGTTCCTGATAGGAAGGGCACACTAGAATTACTCATGGGATAATGGAGTTGATAGAAAGGACAAATGGGTCCACCTCAAAACAGGGCAAACTGCAAAAGGCAAAAATAGGCCCCTCATCTGGTCAAACTGAGGGATAACCATGCTGCAAACAGTTCAAACAGCTTTAAAAGTTACTATGTGGGAATCAGGAAAATTATTACAGAAAAAAAAGTATTGATAGCCCTAGAGGTGTTTATGTTGTTGATCTCCCTTGCAGATTCTCTGATGACTAATATGGGCTAAGTGCCCACAGAAGGTTTTCCCACACTCACTGCATTTATAGGGTCTCCCACCGGTGTGGATTTTCTGATGCCTAAAAAGGTGTGAACTGCGACTGAAGATTTTCCCACACTCACTGCATTCATAGGGCCTCTCCCCTGTGTGGATTCTCTGATGTTGAGAAAGGGATGAGCTGTCAGTGAAGCATTTTCCACACTCACTGCATTCATAGGGCCTCTCCCCTGTGTGGATTCTCTGATGGGTAAGAAGGTTTGAGCTGCTAGTGAAGTTTTTCCCGCACTCACTGCATTCATAGGGCCTCTCCCCTGTGTGGATTTTCTGATGGGTAAGAAGGTTTGAGCTGCTAGTGAAGTTTTTGCCACACTCACTGCATTCATAGGGCCTCTCCCCTGTGTGGATTCTCTGATGTTGAGAAAGGGCTGAGCTGTCAGTGAAGCATTTTCCACACTCACTGCATTCATAGGGCCTCTCCCCTGTGTGGATTCTCTGATGTTGATAAAGGCCTGAGCTGCTACTGAAGCATTTACCACACTCACTGCATTCATAGGGCCTCTCCCCTGTGTGGATTCTCTGATGGGTAAGAAGGTTTGAGCTGCTAGTGAAGTTTTTCCCGCACTCACTGCATTCATAGGGCCTCTCCCCTGTGTGGATTTTCTGATGGGTAAGAAGGTTTGAGCTGCTAGTGAAGTTTTTGCCACACTCACTGCATTCATAGGGCCTCTCCCCTGTGTGGATTTTCTGATGGGTAAGAAGGTTTGAGCTGCTAGTGAAGTTTTTCCCGCACTCACTGCATTCATAGGGCCTCTCCCCTGTGTGGATTTTCTGATGGGTAAGAAGGTTTGAGCTGCTAGTGAAGTTTTTGCCACACTCACTGCATTCATAGGGCCTCTCCCCTGTGTGGATTCTCTGATGTTGAGAAAGGGCTGAGCTGTCAGTGAAGCATTTTCCACACTCACTGCATTCATAGGGCCTCTCCCCTGTGTGGATTCTCTGATGTTGATAAAGGCCTGAGCTGCTACTGAAGCATTTACCACACTCACTGCATTCATAGGGCCTCCCCTGTGTGGATTCTCTGATGGGTAAGAAGGTTTGAGCTGCTAGTGAAGTTTTTGCCACACTCACTGCATTCATAGGGCCTCTTCCCTGTGTGGATGCTCTGATGCCTAATAAGGTGTGAACTGCGACTGAAGGTTTTCCCACATTCACTGCATTCATAGGGCCTCTCCCCTGTGTGGATTCTCTGATGTTGAGAAAGGTGTGAACTGCTAGTGAAGCTTTTCCCACACTCACTGCATTCATAGGGCCTCTCCCCTGTGTGGATTCTCTGATGTTGAGAAAGGGCTGAGCTGCTAGGGAAGCATTTTCCACACTCAGTGCATTCATAGGGCCTCTTCCTGTGTGGATTCTGTGATGCTTTATAAGGATGGAGTAATCACATACGTTTTCCCCAAACTCACTGCATGTATTTTTTCTCTTTCTGCTGAGGATTTCCTGTTGTGTTGTGGTTTCCTTGAGGTCCTTCTGAGTTTCCTGACAGGAAATACATTTACCCACTTTCTCCCCTGGCTGGTTTCCCTGCTCTCCTTCTGGTCTGTGCTGAATGTCATGGGATTTTTCCGGCTTATGACTCCAGGACACATTCCTTTTCGATCTTTGTGATAATGCTCTGTGTTTATCCACTTGCTCAACATTTTCCTGCTGAGAATTCTCCTCCTCTTTCTCACATACCATTGCGTCACCTGCTGTGATACAGACAGAAACCTCAAACACGGATGGAAAGGGGAAGGCCAAACCAATACAAGTGCTGGAGAGAGGTCAAATAAAAATCAGGAACTTAACTCCCCCAAGTTCTTTCCCAAACAGGAGAGAGGAGGGGATCAATTCAGGCTTCACATCCCATCCAAATTCACAGGGGGAAGGGAGGAAGCTACTGCCTGGTGTCTGCTAGTGTCTACAGGAAGCCATGAGCTATATTTACCCTGAGGATACGACCCCTGCTAGGGACAATACTCAACTGAGAGACCTCCCAAGGGCATTGTAGGGCATCCCAGATGTTTCCTTCAGGCACTTACAGATTCTGAGTTGGTTTAATATTTCCTCACCTGTGCAGGGAGCTCTCAGGATCTCTCTTTCTTCTGAATGCTGGAGGTCTGGGACCCATGGCTCTTCCCCTTGTTCCAGCTGGGAGATCACATCAGGTTGGGAAATTGGAAACCCTGCTGAGATGAAAGAAAACAAAAGAGGTCACTTGATTTCATAACTTTGTCATAAAAAACATTCTATTAATTTAACTTCAGTGCTTAGTGTGACGGGTGTGCCTGGGGCAGTCCACACTGAAAATGCCAGGGTCAGGGCAGGATGAAAAAGGGAGAGCAGATGCTCCCAAAACTGGTGGTTAACACTGAAGTTAAACTCAACGACCAGTCACAAACTGTGCTTCTGATCCCACACACGGGTTATCGAAGCTGAAAAAGAAATCACACAGGCCCCTTTATTGCATTCCAGTTCTCCGACTCCCAATCAGCACCTAGGTCCAGTACAGTGAGAGGTTATTTAAAAACTCTGCTCATATACAAAATGTTTTTCTGACCCCAAAAGGTCAGCCACATTACAAGATCACTATAGGTTTGGATCTTACCCAAAGACCACACTGCCAGCCAATCCTTTAGCATGGAAAGACAAGACAGGACACGACACAGAAAAAGTTGTTAAATGGAAAAGCAGTGAGATGCATTCCAAAATCTATATATCAGGTTATTAGCAGTATTGTTGAGCTGCTGGCTTGAAAGTCCGTCTGGAACACATCCACAAGTTCGATGGGTCTTTCAGTCCTTTGTTCCAGGCTTCAATTTGTAGAGAAGTTGCTCCAGAGGTAGGAAGAGGGATTGAAGACAAAATGGAGATGATGCAGCTGCCCTTTATATTCCCTTTGCCATGTGGCTTGTACTTCCTGTGCCCCAAACACAAGCTTCACAGCACAGGGCATGGAAAAGCCTCGGAAGTCTCAGCACACAGACATACCCCTGCATGTCTTGCTGACTCAATAGGTTTATGCCCTTGATCAGGGATGGGCAAATTACGGCCCACGGGCCACATCCAGCCCACAGGACCGTCCTGCCCAGTGCCTGAGCTCCTGGCTGGGGAGGCTAGCCCCTCCCCCGCAGCCACACCACCGCGCGGGCAGTGCTCCTGCGGGGCGGGGCTGTGCGCTCCTGCTGCGCAGTGTGTCTGGCTCTGCGTGGTCCACGTGGCTGCCAGACACGCTGCTCTGAGCGGCATGGTAAGGAGGTGGGGGCGTTGGATAAGGGGCAGGGAGTCCCGGGGGGCAGTCAGGGGACAGTTGGATGGGGCGGAGGTTCTGGGAGGACGGGGGCTGGATAGGTGTGGGAGTCCCAGGGGTCTGTCAGTGGGCAGGGGGGTGGATAGAGGTCAGGGCAGGCAAGGGACAGGTAGCAGCGGGGTTGGGGAGGGGGTGGGGTCCTGGATACGAACCCATATCCACACCCCCGCCCCCTGACAGACCCCGGGACTCCTACACCTATCCAACCCCCCAGTTCTCCATCCCCTGACCGCCTGCCCAACCGTCCCCTGCTCCCTGTCCCCTGACTGCCCCCCAGGGCTCTCTGCCCCTTATCCAACCCCCTGGCTCTGGCCCCCTTACCACAGCCACGCAGCCTGCTGCAGCTAGACACGGGGTCCCTCAGGAGCGCGCAGACCAGCCCCCTTACCATGCCACTCAGAACAGTAGGAGCTCGCAGCCCCACCGCTGCAGCACTGCCCAGGAGTGGTGGGCCAGAGCGCTGAGGGTGTGGCATGTTGAGTCTGCAGTGGGACAGCGGGGGCGAGGGGACAGCAGGGGAGGGGAGGGGATGGGGGAGCCTCCCCGGCCGGGAGCTCAGGGGCCGGATGTGGCCCGCGGGCCGTAGTTTACCCACCCCTGACTTACACGTTAGTTTTTAAAAAGAACAGGAGTACTTGTGGCACCTTAGAGACTAACAAATTTATTTGTGGTTTATCTGCATTTCTTTTGTAAACAATTCTGACTTTTATGACTTGTTACCTGTAGTCACTTAAAATCTTTTTTTTTGGTAATTAACAATCTTGTTTTATTGTTTTATCCAACTAGCGTGTTTGGATTAAAGTGAAACTGCATTTGGGATGTAGCGGGGTGGACGTCCGCTCCTGCTCTGAAGGGCTGCTTGGGGGAAGTGGCTGCAGCTGGGGCCACACCCCAAACAGACTCAGCTGGCCCTATAAAGGCAGAGAAGCCAGGGGCAGATAGAGTCTCTCTCTGTTTGTGGAGGGAGATGGGCCCGGCTGCAGGGAGTTGGACACAGGGTACCTGAGTGAAGACGGGGCGGGGAAAGGCAGAGGAGCTGGGGAGCTCCAGCCTGGAAAGCCCCAGGCTGTGGCCTAGCAGAAGCCAATAGGTACTGGGGGGCTGCAGAGGGCAGCCCAGCGGTAGGCAAAGGCAGCAGGTCCAAACCCTCCTTGCCAGTGATGAGTGGCTGATACTGCAGCCTGCCCCAGGGTGTGGGGCTAGACGATGACTGGCCTTATACTGAGCCGAGGCGGGAATAGTGGGTGGGAGTTCCGTGGGGAGGGGAGACCCTAAGACTGAGGGGTTACTGGTAAGAGGGGCACCAGGTCCAGGGAGGGACACTGGAGGCCAGAGGACAGGCGGATCACCGGCCTGCAGAGGGTGCACGGGAGCTGGAATGAGCTAATTCCCAGAAGTCACCAGCAGGAGGTGCCGCAGGGATGAGTCCCCTCATCTACATGGGATAACAAGGCTGGTGCATGTCAGTTTCCACTGATGAAATGACAGACATCATATGAGCTTGCCTTGTTCAGTAGTGTGCTGGACAGGGAAAGATGCACATTTCTGGGGGAAGTCTGGGAGCAGAGACTTTTCTGGGGTTTTCCTGTGCTGCACTGTAACTCCTGGGTCGCTGACTAGCAGCACTCAATACTGTGTAGCTGGGAGCGAGTTACATGCTGGAGACTGTGTGTTAACTGCCCAGGAGCGGCTGCTCTCACAGTAAAACAGTGTAAAAGTCACCCCAGCTTGGGAAACTGAGGACACAGCTGTTCAACACTCCAGATTGCACTGTGGTTAATGTCACAGACACTCAATTTCAAAGAGGCTCCCAAAACACAGAGAAAGTAAATCCATGTCCCAGAAATCCAAGACTCCAGAGAGAGGGCAAGTCTCCCTGCCACTGCTTCTTGCTGACGGAGAGGTCCAGAGACAATGAGAGAGTCCTGGGGAAGCTGGGGACAGTAACCATGGGCTGGTGGGGTTCAGTGGAGAAAGGGAACAGGAAGGGCAGGGACAGTACTGAATGCAGGATCTCAGCAGTACTAGATGTCAGGATAGCACATAGTGCAGCCCATTGGAAAACATAATCCCAACTAGACATATAAAATGATGAGGTGTAAATTAGCTGTTTCCACTCAAGAGAGAGATCTTGGAGTCATGGATAGTTCTCTGAAAACATCCACTCAATGTGCAGCAGCAGTCAAAAAGCGAACGGAATGTTGGGAATCATTAAGCAAGGGATAGAAAAGACAGAAAATATCATATTGCCTGTATATAAATCTATGGTGCACCCACATCTCGAATACGGCTGTGGGAGCTGGATTTTATAATGTACTGAGAGAATTTAATGTATGATTTGATTTCATCCTGTCAGCCACCCTGTTTGAATAGCAGAAAGGAATGACAGACCAGAACAATCCTTCTGACTGATTATGGTCACCTTTTGTTTTAGGATAAGTTACACTGTCTACTACGGTTTCCTCTATGTATTACAAATTAGGCACTCTAGTTAAATCTACATGTCTTTGTTTTAAGGTTTAGTAAATAAGAGACAGGATTCTCTATTGTGTCTATGTTAAGTAGATTAGAGAAACATTGAAGGCAAGGTTTCATTTGCAATGCCTTTTTGCTCGATATAAAATACTACTGTTTGTATTCTCAGTGGGTTTGTGTGAATGAGGATGTATGCATCAGGAAAAGAGAAGGTGTAAAGGCCATTGTTATAGCCAGAGTCAAGGAAGAAGGAGTCAAGAGACTTAAATGACATCAAAGAATCAACAACGCGCATCCATAATGAAGGGCAGATTGATGACCCTGAGGTCAAGGCTGGCACCCCTGAGGACAATTGATTAAATCAGAACAAAAGGACAGGCTGACCCTCTCGAAGGTGCACTGGAATGTTTACACCAGTTAAGAAGTAACCGATCACAAACTGATACAGCAAAATCCATAGAGTTCAACAAAGGAAAAAACCATGCTTGGCCATGGGACTTTGGGTTCATCTTGCCACACTCCCGGAGCATTGGATTGCGACCGACAAGAGCCCAGCCCCACACTCGTGCTCAATCTATCTGGCCATTAGATTGACTTCAGCTACAACAGACCAGTAACTATGAAGAGAGAGAGTGAGAGAGAGAGTGTGTGTGTCTGTGTGTGTAAAAAGCATATGCTAACTGTTATATTCTCAATAAATGCTGTGTATTTACCTTCCTCTATAAAGATCCCGTGTGCTTTGTAGGAGCATAACACTGCATGCAGATGTGCTTGCCCCATCTCAAAGAAGTTTACTTATGCAAACAGGAGATATTTGACACTGTGCAATACTGTTCCTGTGTTCTGCAGCAGGGGAGGGTCTGTGGCAGTGTGTGGGTCCCTGGCATATTGGGGTGATGCAGAGACAGGACAGAGCAGAGGTGGCATTGTGGGGCTGGCGTGAACCATATCTCTTCATTTCCCCTTCCAAGAAATGAGGTGACAGGAACCCTTACCCAGCGAGGTCACAGTCTCATAGTTCTCCTGCATGACGTCTCTGCAGAGGGCTCTCTGAGCAGAGTCCAGCAGAGCCCACTCTTCCCTGGTGAAATACACAGCCACCTCCTCGAAGGTCACTGGCCTCTGAAAGAGCAAGAGTCCAACACTCAGTACCTGCTGCCCCACTCACAGCCCCACTATTTGTGGGGGAGAGAAGCCAATCAAATGCAAGCTCTGGGTGGATCACAGTCAGAGTCCCACTTCCACCCCACTCAGAGCATCCTGGAAACACCAGGTTAAGGGGACAAATAGAGAGTCCCTTTTCTCTCCCAGCAGATCCATCACACTCCTACTAGCCACAGACGGATAAAGGAGATGGAGCCCCTAGCAGGGACCAGGCAGAGCTCCCTGGTAGGAAGCCCAACACCCTCCCCATTGTGAGGAGCTGGATATGAAGGGAGGGGAATCTCCCCTAAACCTCACTAGTGGGTGTCCCCTTCATATCTCACAGCAGCCACTGGTTAGTCAGGTCAGGCTCCAGCACTGGGAGTCTGGTCAGTTTTCCTAGCCCCATGTAGGAGGGTTATTTTCTGTTTCACAAACTGGGGTATTTCCACCTCCTAATCTCATGGGTCTGTTCCTAGAATCTGGGCCACTCATTAAACTCCCCCCAGCAGGAATGTCACAAGCTGTCCTCCTCCCTTCCCCACCTTGTGCATTTCCTGCCCTGCTCCAAACCAGACTGTGCAAATCTTGCCATCTCTGGTGTATTTGCTGTCCCTCTCCCTCCTGCAGGAACCCACCAGCAACTCCCGATAATCCCTACCTGAACAGGCTCCTCTGCAGCCATTTCTCTCCCCTGTCCCATGGCAGGATGGGATGAGCTGGAGTGAAACATGGACATCATTCTGCAGCCTGGGAGGGTGAGAAGGGCAGTTGTGGGGGTTACAGAACAGGCTTTAGTTAATTTCACATCACAATTCCCCCAGGCCCTTTCCCTGCAGACAGACATCCTAGATTCTGCCATCCTGGGAAAATGCTCAATCTCTTTATTACAGTGTGGAGCTGGCCCCTCCTGCCAGGCTAAGCCCAGAGAGAGATTTTTAACCTTCCTTCTCCCTCTCCCAATCTCATAACTAAGTCTCTGAACACAAGGCTGGAAAAGAGCAGAACCAAAGGTGTCACTGTGGGGGATTCCCTCGGACACTGACCCCCCGGCAGTCACACCCCAGCAGGGGGAATATGGAGTCAAGAACCAGCTTTTCCTCTGTCTGATCCTTTTCTTGATCACTGGAAAGTGGTTCTGCCCAGGGATGCTGCAATACATGTGTCCAGGTGGACTAGAGAGCTGGAAATCTCTCCCTCCACTCATTTCTCCCACTGCCCCTTTCAGTCTCTCCTTCCCCAGTCCTCTCTCCCTGCTCCTCTGGCTGGGACAGTCCCATTCCTGGGGGCTTTGCTCTCCCATGGCTGGATTTGCTCCAGGCAATTGCTAATGGGAGGAGAGGCTGTTTGTGCAGAGTCACGTTCTTGACAGTCCCCAGCACTTTCCCAGAGGACTTTCAGTTACCTGGAGTCTGTGGTAGAATTTGTATTAACAGGGCCCAGGGCTGCCCCAAGGGCTAGGACCAGCTGGAGAAAGTCATCACCTGGGCCAGGCAGAGAAGCAGCTTTAATTAAGGGCACATCCCAGCACAGAGCCCCGCTGGGGGAGCAGCAGCTGCTAAGCCTGGTCTCCCAGATCACAATGGAGGCTGCAGCGTCTGACCCAGGAAGCTGAACCCCAATATCCCGGGCAGAGAGGGACAGAGCGTTTGAGCAGCTTCCCTCCTTTAGCTCTCTGGGGAGAGCAGCTAATGAGAGCCCCTCCTCACAGGGAGAACTGCTGATCTCATTTGCCCCACTGTCCATCTGGAGTCACTCCTTGTCTTTCCATGCAGTGACTCTGGATTAACAATGGTCTCAATGAAACCAGATTTCAGAATGAATGAGTCCAGAACGCTGTGGAAGAGACCATTGTGTGGCATTTCTAGCCCCCTTCCCACCTGCCGCACCCCCAAGATCTAGTATAAGGACTCGGGGCACAAATTTTCCCAATGGAACTGGAAGGTCCTGGAGTTTTCAAGATGTTTGATAAGTGGCTAGAAAGTTATCATGGTGACTGGGCCTGGCTGGGGAATGCTGGAATGTGCTTGGAGTCAGGATTCTGGCACAAGCTGATCAGAGAGAAGGAGCAAGGTTAGTAGCAGCCCCCAGAGCCTCCATCCAGGGCCCCTCAGACACCCCCAGTACCCAGAGCCCGCAGCCAGAGTCCCACCAGATATTCCCTGGGACCCAACCCCCAAAATCCCTGAACAGGGACTCCAGATACCCCTCAGCACCCCACTGGCCAGAGAACCCCCACCAGACTATCACTGGCAGGCTGGGAATCCTAAAGGGTTCCCCCCACCAAGAGCCCCCAACAGCCAGGGACCACCCCCCCCAGGGGACCCCTCACTGGGAATTCAGTCCCTCACTGCCTGCCCAGGATTCCCCGCCTGCCTGCCTAGGACCCCACCTGCCCTTCAGCAGGACCTGCCAGGCCGTTTGCCTGGGACCCCCTGATGCTTTACAACGGGACGCCTCCCTCTGCTTGCCTGGCATCCCGACCTAGCGCCTGGCACTCCCCCACCCAGTTCTGTGCATTGGGCACGACCGAGCCCCTGGCACAGCACCAGGCTCCCTCCAGCCCCCTGCCCCGCCTCCCCAAGAGACGCCCACCCTCACTGTTCTGCACCAACAAGTCCCCAGCGATACCCACCTCCAGGACCCACAGCCTCAGGGCTGGGCACATCAGAACCCCCCCCCCAACCTCCAGAACCCCCTGCCCAGTCACCCAGAGGCCTCCCCCTCCCACAATGCCCCTTCAGCTCCAGCTGCAATCTCCCCACACAGACACCCCATCCCCTACCCCAGCAACAGTTACCTCACTGTGTCTGCTAAGTGGATAGAAAGTTATCACTGCCTCCTGCTGGCCAGTCACACGGGCAGAGGGATCCCTGGGCGGTGCTGCTTTAACAGGAGAATGGAAGGCCTGGCGGGCAAGAAAGGTCCATGCCCTGTCACTAGCTACATCTTCGCACTGCGGGAAGTAGCCCCTCCCAGAGACCATTTGTCATGGGCTTTGAGATACTTCTGGACCCACGCTGCACTCAGAGTGACCTCCTCACCCAGTGCCAGCTGGAGAAAAGGAAAGGGTCCAGCCGACTCTCCTGTTACCAGCTGGGAACCACTGATCCCCCAAACAGGGGGAGGCCTCTGGATTTGATGGGTATTAAATACGTTTAGAGAGGAAAGTGGAAAATCAGAGGGATTTTATATCAGTTGTTGATATGAGGTAAAATCTGAGTGTTTCACATCAATATCTGATAACTGAATAGAGAGAAAATGGGCAACATTTGCCAACATTTTATATCCATGTTCAGGAATCTGAGAAAAGGTGTAAATCTGACATTTTCTTAGTATTTTATAATTAGAGAGACAGGGAAAAATCTCAGGCCACAGTCAATTAGAAACAGACAATTAGAGAAAAAGTGGGGCTTAGGATATTTTTTAGATTTGCAGAGAATACATATCAGAAACTGCGCAAGTGATAACATGAGAGGGGGGAGGGATAGCTCAGTGGTTGGAGCACTGCCCTGCTAAACCTGGGGTTGTGAGGTCAATCCTTGAGGGGGCCATTTAGGGAACTGGGGTAAAACATCTAGGGATTGGTCCTGCTTTGAGCAGGGGGTTAGACTAGATACCTCCTGAGGTCCCTTCCAATCCTGATAGTCTATGAACACCGCTGAGATCTGAGGGGATTTTATGTTGCTGTTAAATAACTAGAGGGAAAAGGGGGGCTGTTGGACTGGATTTTATATTACAGTCCAATACATATACACAAAGTGATGGCTCCCCCCCCACCCCCACAGGCAGCAGGGAGCCCTGTGAGGAGCTGCTTTAAGAGGGCAAAGGGGGTGGGGGGGAGCTGGCAGGTCCCTGGATGAGGGAAGGGGGCAGCAGTGGGGGATGGGCAGGTGGCTGTGGTGGTAGTTGGGGGCAGTAACTGGGACTGGGACACCGGGGTCCGGGCAGCCCCCACGGGGGACACGTGCCCCTCCCGTCCCCTCCCGGCAGAGAACCGGCATCTCACCCCCCCCCCCCCTCGCCAGGGGCAGCCCCGTGCTGGGGACTGACCCAGGGGGACAAATTCCCCCCGGGACAAGGACAAATCGCTGCAGGTAAAACGGGGGGGGGGACCCCCCATGGGAGAGATATAAATGGACATTGGAGACTCGTGGAGAGACCGGGGGGGGGGGGACGGGGAGCCGAGAGAGCGGATCATGGGGGGGGGCGAATCTCCCCGGATGTTACAGCCCGAGCGAGACCCCGAGAGAGAAACGGGGCAGAACCGGAGAGACTCTGTGCCGGGGGGGGGCGAGAGGCGCCAACAGGGACAGGAGCCAATTAACCCCCTGCTCCCCCCGGGGGATTTCCGGGCTGCCCAGAGACAGTTCAACCCCCCGCGTCCCACCGACCTTCCCCCCCGCAACTCCGGCTTCTCCCAGGTTCCCCGGGGCAGAGTCACGTGCCCCTCCCCCCCCCGGTCTCTCACTCACCGGCTCACACGGAGGCGGCAGCAGCAGCTTTGTTCTCCCGCCCCCAGCGGGGCTCGCACGGAGCATGCGCAGTTCCAGCTGCTGACCCCTCCCTCACCTGGGCTGGGGAGGCCGGACGCGGCCCCGGGGCAGGCTGGGAGATGTAGTTCCGGACTCTCCCTGGAGCGGAAGTGACGTCACAGAGGGAGGCGGAGCCGGACTGGGAACGCGCGCGGGGCGCCGCGGTTCTGCCTGGCTCGTGCGGGGCCGTTGGAGCCTCTCCCGGGCCGGAGAAGGTTTGTGCCGTTGTGCTCTGGGCATGCGCAGATCGCGGCGGGAGACACCTTCATTAACCCCCCCGTGCCCGCCCCCGGCCCCGGCCCCGGCCCCGGCCCCGCTGCGGAGCTGCAGCCTCCAGGTGCCGGCGCGAGCCCGGGGCGGGGCCGAGCAGGGGTCCTGGGGGCTGGGAAAGGGGCGGGGAAGTGTCGGTGCAGCCCGGACATGGCCGGGAGCCAGTGACCCCGAGGAGCGGGAGAGAAAGGGGGCTGAGACCCCTCGGATTTACCGCTGCCCCGTGGGGACCCCGCCCCCTTTCTCCCTAGAGCCACGAGCCCCCAGGGTGACCCCCTCCCCACCCCTGAGAAGTTCCTGCCCCCGGCTGTGCCCCATTTTCTCTCCCCTTCGCCAGTGGCCAGTTCAGCGCTCGGGTTTGGGGTTTCCATTTCCCTGCAGGGATTTGTCCTTGTGCGGGTGGGAAATGGTTCCCCTGAGGGATTCCTGAGCTGGGCAGAGGCTGGGGGGGCCTGAGACAGGGACACCTCTGGGCTGTGCTGGGGGGGGGGGTGGCACTCTCTGCTGGCAACGGGGCCTGGGAAGGAGGAGGAGCAAGTGTCCCCCATGGAGAGGGCCCAGCCCCAGGTTTCCCCTCCCAGCTACTCCCCCTCCCCGCCCAACCCAGCAGCCCCAGTCACATTCCCAGACCCCAGCCAGCGACCTTCTGACTCCAGCCCCACTCCTCGAAAATCTTCCCGCTTTTCTCCCCAGGTGTGTGACTGAGATCAGGGCTCTTATCGTACTGAGCATGGCCCTGTTCTGCCAGGCGCTGCAGAGACCCCAGGTGAGATCAGACCCCACTGTTGTGCCAGGTAAAACTGAGACCTGGACCGAGATCACGGCCCCCTTTGTGCCAGGCAGTGAACGACTGTGGCCCAAACTGCTTCATCCATTGTGCTGGGCACTTCAGAGACCTCGACTGAGATCTGTGTCCCCGTTGGCCCTGGCCCTGCACTGACCCCGACCCAGATCACGCCCCGCCACTGTAGTGGGCACTGCACAGACCCTGACAGAGATCCTGGCCCCACGTTTTGCCAGGTGCTCCAGGGACTCCAAACAAAATCCGGGATCCTGTAATGCCGGGAGTTGCAGAGCCCCCAGCTGAGATCAGTCCCCCTGTTGGTCAGGGCTCTGCACAGACACGGACCAAGATCAGGGTCCCCATTGTGACAGGTGCTGAACAGATACCCAGGGTATCTCTACCCTGCCATTAACCCCCCCTTCCCCCCCCCCCCCAGCTGGCCCATGGCAGCTGCCTCATGCTCACAGGGCTCAGGCGAAGGGGCTGGTTAATGGCAGTGTAGATGTCTGGGTTGGGCTGGAGCCAGGCTGTAGGACCCTGCGAGGTGGGAGGGTGCCAGTCCTTGGGCTGCAGCCCCAGCTGGAACATGGACACCACAGTTAAACTGCCCTGCAGCCTGAGCCGACCATAAAAATTGTTCCACACCCCATAACCCCACCAGAGGCAAGCAGCTGGGAAGAATTCTTCAATCACAGAGCCGTGTCTACACCAGGGCATAGGTTGGCATAGCCACGGCATGGGGGAAAGAGGGACCAAACGTCTCACTTCCCTGAATGATGTAGCTAGGTCGGCCTGAGTTTTAGGCATCGCCCATTACAGTCCAAAGCAGGACCACGTACAGGGTGGGGTAATGTGGCCTAGTGAATAAGGCACTGGGCTGGAATTGGGGAGCCCTAAGCGCTAGTTCCGGTGTTAGCCACGTCACATCACTGCTCAGTGCTGCAGTTTCGCCATCCCTAAAATAGGGGTAATGTTGCTGCTTGGTAAAATGTATTGAGCTCTGCTGACAAAAAAATAGTATATAAGAGCTATGTATTATTAAAGGCAAAAAAAAAAAAAACCCAAACAAACAAACCCCTCTCCCACTGCCTGCTCGTCCGTACTCTTCAAGGTCAAGTGTTCCCAGTCAACCTTTGAAAACAAGTACAGGCACACATTAAATATATTACCATTGGTTTGTTTTTGTTTGTTTATTTTACTTTTCAATAGTAAATGTCTGGGGAATAGTCACAAAACAATTTCGCGTTGAATAAGGAGTTGCTAATGTGAAGAGATTGAGTAACACTGCTTCCCAGAAAAGTGTAATGCACCCCACCTCTCCATCATCACATACTTCACCCACCATGCCAGACTAGAAGTACTGACAGCGGATCAGCCACTGACACATCTAACCTAGTATCCTGTCTTCACCAGTGGCCAGGACACAGCTGTTTAATTCCTATGTATCCTACTGTGCAATATCATACCATAGGCTTCTCCATAAAGGGATAAATCAGTTGTTTAAGTAGTGTGGGTTCATTTCCAACAATGGCTAATGCATGATATTTTAATGGCGATCATGCACTGTTTGCATCTCACTGTGTAATACCAAACCATATGGGAGGCAGTGTTGTCCAGTGATTAGAGCACTAGACTGGGACTCAGGAGACCTGGTTTGTCTCACGGGCCTACCATGGTGACCGCAGGCAAGTCACGGCATCTCATGCCTCAGTTTTCCTATCTGTAAACGGAGGATATGATACTGACCTCTTTTGTAAAGCACTCAGCAATCTAATGAAAAGCACTGTAGATAATCTACCGATCATTATTACCGCTACCATGCAGTGAAATAGATGAATAGTCCATTTTGTCTGCTGTCCTATCTCCAATAGTGTCTAATGCTGAATGCTTCAGAGGGAGGCAAAACAAATGTGTCTACTTCTTCAATCTTCTATTATAGAACATTACAGTATGCCACACCAGAACTTTCTGAGGTCTATTTTAGCTGATATTCTGCCTCAGACAGTGGCCAATTCTGGATGCTTTGGTGAAAGGTGTAATCCTGTTCCCCTGCATAATGTACTTCACTATCTAATATACCATAGGATTTTCCATAGCAAAATAGGTCAGTGGGCCTATAAGGTATCCTATCACCAACAGTGGCCAGTGCTACATGATTCAGAGGAAGAATAAAAACCTTCACAAGTTCCCATCTCTCCCCCCCCACCCAACCATCTTGCACAGCAGGAGGGGGCTGAGCAGGAAGTTCTGATGGGGTAAGAACTGCAAATCCTGGAAGGAGCCTGTGCCAGGAACCAGGTGGTGCAGAAACCACAGCCCCCCCCCCCAAGCCCCCCGTGGCGGGCCCGGGATTGTGCCGCCGGTGGCCTCACTCTGCCACCTACACAAGCCCTGGAGGGCAGGGAATAGCCACGGTGCTGGGCCCCCCATCCAATTGAAGTGGTCAGTGTCACAGTGAGTGACCCAAGGTGTGTGTACAGAATGGGGATGGTGTGTGTGTGTGTGTCTATTTCTGTGTGTTTTTGTGTATGTCTGGTTTTCTGCAGTGGTTGTGTGGGGGAGTTATTGCAGCTGTGGGGGTTATTGTGGCTGTGCAGGTGTGTGTTCATGTGGCTGGATTTGTGTGTGTGTTTGCATCTGTTAGTAGTTGTGTTGGTGTTGGCTGGACTTATGCGGGTGTTTGTGTATATTAGCAATTGTGTGTGTGCGTGTCTGGATTCATGCATGTGTTTGTGTATGTTTGCAGTTGTGTGTGTGTGTGTGTGTGCATGCTCTGCTGCCCTCTGCCGGCGCAACAACCGTTTCTCCATATGTCACAGCCCCCATACCGTCAACCCCGGTGGTGATTTCCTGATCTTACAAGGGCTGGCTGGCCTGACCCTCCTTCCCTCTGCAGAGTGTGGTGGGGGCTGCAGCTCACCCCCTGTGGGGCAGGAGTGCCAAGGTGCTGGGTGCTGGGCTCCGATGCACCTGGAGAGCAGCTCAGATGAGGTGGGGCAGGGCATGTGGTGTCTGTTCTGTGTTGCCTGGTGCTGGGCCATTGCACAATCCCCAGCCACGCCGCACAGCTCACCCCGAGAGGGGGCAGGGGGCCAAGCAGACGATCCAGCACGAGGGGGGAGGATGTGTGGTTGGGGGGAGGAAAACCTTGGGCTGCACACATCATAGTTATGCCCATGGTGGCTGCAAAATCTTTTTATGTACTTCTTCTTATCAGCAGTGTATTGTTTTCTCTGGAGTTTAGAACTTGACCAAGAAATTTGTACCTAGATAAAATAATCTACTACTCCTGGTTAACGCAATGGACTTGACACCCACTGGGGTGTCCCAACACAGGTACAAGTACTAACAAGATGGCTGCCTTTTAGCCATAGTTTTTAATCAGGGCAATAAATTGAAACAAACCCTGTTAAATCATTTCTCAGCCTGAGTCCTTCACCCATATTCAAACAGCTGCATATGAAGTAGTTGTAGCTGAATGTTTAAAGCAATAGACTAGAAATCCATTGGGGTTGCCCTGTGTGGGTTCTAATCCTATCAACTACAGAAACACTGAATTGTTGTTGTTGTTATTATTATTACTGTAGTCTTAGTACCTGAGCATCCACAGTGCAAACTGGAGCCAGATCTAGTTTCACTCTGTCTACACTTAAAACGCTGCTGTGGCACTGCTATAGCACTTTGGAGTAGACAGTGACTGGAGGGGTTTTCCCACCCCTGTAATAGCTGCATTGACAGAACAATTCTAACCAGGGCTTGGTCACCTTAACTCTATGGGTCTGGGGTGGGGATTTTTCACACCCTGAGAGACGTCGCTCTGCCAGTTCAGTGCCCAGCGTACACCAGCCCTTAGATCCCTCTGGGTATTTCAATGCAGGCACTGACCTGTGAGAGGAAAACATCAGCTCACAAACACAGAGACTAAATTCCCCACATTCAATCTCGCTGCACTTTCCAGAAAGTCACAAAATTCAATTCATTCTTGCTAGGACAGAGGAAAAATAAGTGACACTAAGTTTTTGTCTTGGTTAAATAAAATTACGTGTTTAATTAATATAGTAAAAATCTGTCCTGATTCCTCTAACTAACACCACAGCGTGAAATAGGAACAGAGACAAATCTCATCAGTGACGACTAATTTCACAAATGATCTTCCCATTATTAATTTCCACGCCGCCCCCGTTGGAGGTCTGGGCACCTCCAGTGTCACTGCTCTGCATTCACTTTCCCCCTAGAATTGTTCTCGGACATTCCCAAATTTGGAAAATTGTGCAGTTCAGAATGTGAATAGTGACCCCGGCTCCTTCCTGCACCTACTCTACATTGCTCCACAGCAGCTTCTCCACCTGCAGAGTCACCCCAGCACGGCAGTGCAGCCGCCCAGGGTTCAGCAGGGGCCCCTGGCAAGGACCGTGGGTGCAGCTAACAGCCCGGTGTGCCTGGCACAAAGCAATACCCCCTACACACAAGTACAGAGACTGAATTCCCCAACTTTAACATCATGACACTCTGTAGAAAGCCACACGTGTCAGTTGTATTTTGACAGGGAGATGCAAAAATCAGGTGACATTATCTGATTAAAATATGAGCATATAGATCATTATTGCAACCACTGTTATATATTTGCTACAAATCTGGTACAAAATGTGGCATGTAAGATGTGTATGAAAAGATTATGATTTGCTGAATATGATGATGCTATTTGTATGCATGTATAATTTTTGTACTTGAAGTTGTGAGCACTGGCTCCATACTTGTATTTCAAATACGTTTGCTCCTGGGGTAACGCCCACAAGGTAGTTAGCCAGTGAGTGGCCCATCAAAAGGACACAACTCACAGTGGACCATGGCAGACACCCATCTACACTGAACAGACTTTTCTGTGAACGTTCCATCTGACGTACCCTGCAAAGTATCCATCCTGCAATAACTGAGCAAAACCAGGCATGGATGTGGACTTGCCCATGTGACTCCAAGCTCCCATCTTTCACCTGTGATTTTCCACTAGCTGTGCTGAGGACACTCCACTTCCTGCAGGAAGTAGCCAGCCCCCCTGATCCCATGGTGGCCTGGGGCCAGCCCCCTTCTGCTTCCCCCCACGCAGGCCTGAGGCTCCAGCCTGCTCTGCTCCCCTGGCTCCCAAGCTGGGAGGGGGGGAACCACCCCACATCACTCGCCGGCAGCGTGGCTGGGAGCCGGGGAGTGGACCAGGCTGGGGCTGGGTCACTCCACTTACCATGCAAGGATGTGCGGGGGGGGGGCATGAGGAAGAGCCGGGCAGCCCCCCTGCAGCAGCTCCCCTCCCCAGCTCACCTCCGCTCCGCCTTCTCCCCTGAGCTCGCCGGCGCCGCTCCACTTCTCCTGCCTCCCAGGCTTGTGGTGCCAATCAGCTGTTTAGTGCGGCAAGCCTGGGAGGGGAGGAGAATCAGAGCGGGGGCGTTGTGCTCAGGGGAGAAGACGGAGCAGAGGTGAGCTGGGACAGGGAGCGGTTCACCTGCACACCCCCACCCCTGTTACTTGCTGTGGGCAGCCCTCCCCCCGCACCTCCCAGCCCCCTGCCCCAGCTCACCTCCACTCCACTGCCTCCCCTGAGTGCGACTTTTGGTGCCCCCAACCACTTGGCACCCTGGGCGGCCGACTAGTTCGCCTAGTGGTTGCACCAGCCCTGGCCACTGCCTGTCAGCAGGATTCCTCCTCCTCCTCCTCCTCAGTGAGACTAAATCTCCGCACCTAGACAGCCGGTCCGTCCGCTGCACCCCAATCCCCCATGCCTGAGCCTCCCTGCCAAAGCCCTGCACCTGGCTCCAGAGAATTAAGTCTCACGTGTCGCTGGGAACTCGACTTCTTGTGCCCAGAGAGTCTCGGCCCCCCTCAGTAGCTGACCTGAGAAACACAGTGTCTGCAAAAGCAGCAGAGTCGTGTGGCACCTTATAGACTAATAGATGTTTTGGAGCATGAGCTTTCGTGGGTGAATCCCCACTTTGTCGGATGCGTCAGTGTCTGCCTTTTCCAAAGAAGTGCCTGGCGGGCCTTTTTCTGTGTGACCACGTGGCCTAATGGATAAGGCGTCTGACTTCGGATCAGGCGATTGAGGGTTCGAGTCCCTTCGTGGTTGTACTTGTGCAGTTTTACCTTTGTGCAGGGCCGCCCAGAGGATTCCGGGGGCCCGGGGTCTTCGGCGGCGGGGGGCCCCTTCCGTGCCGGGACCCGCCGCCAAAGTGCCCCGAAGACCCGCGGGGGGGAATCCCCGCCGCGGGCCTTTGGGGCACTTAGGCGGCGGGTCCCGGAACAGAAGGGGCCCCCGCCGCCAAAGACCGGCTGCGATCGCGCGGCGGCGGGTCTCGCTTCCCCGCCCGGCGGGTCCCGCGTCCCTTTCCCCTGGCCTGGCCCGGCCCGGCGGGTCCCGCTTCCTTCCCCACCCCCAGCCCGGCCCGGCGGGTCCCACTTCCCACCCCACCCCGGCCCCACTCACCCCAGCCCGGCCCGGCGGGTCCCTCCACCCCACCCCCCGGCCCGGCGGTCCCGCTTCCCTTCCCCAGCCCGGCCCGGCGGGTCCGCGTCCCCACCCCGGCCCCGGCGGGTCCCACTTCCCACCCCCCCTGGCCCGGCCCAGCCCAGCCCCGGCGGGTCCTGCTTCCCTTCGCCCGGCCCGGCCCAGCCCCCCCGCCGCCACTGCCGCCGCCCCGACCTCTTACCGGAGCGGGGCCTGAGCTTCGTCCCGCTCAGAGCCGCGTGGGGAGGGGGCGGGGCGGTGTGCTCCACGCCGAGCGGGGGCCGCTGCCCCGCCCCCTCCCCACGCGGCTCGGATCGGGGTGGGGCTCAGGGGCTCGGCAGGAGACTCGGCGCTTGATGCGCCGAGGCTCCAAGAGAGGGGCGGAGGCGGGAGCCTCCGCTCTTCTCTTGGGGGCCCCTGCGGAGCCCGGGGCCCAGGGCAAATTGCCCCCTTTGCCCCCCCCCCCTCTGGGCGGCCCTGCCTTTGTGCTGAAAGTCCTGCTCCCTTCAGGGCGGGAACCTCTTCTTGGCAGCTCCGGCCAATGCTCTGGCTTCAGCTAGAGCCCCGGGAAGGAGTTGGGGGGTGGGTGTCACAAAGGCTGGGGCATGAGCCCCAGGTGCTTCCAGTCTCCCCTTTGCCATTCCTGACTTGCCAGAGAAACTGGGCGGCTGCCCGGGCTAGCGTGTGGAGCAGTTTCCCTCTTCCAAGTGTGCGCCTGTCCCTGTGCTGGACGGGGGTTGCTACATAGCCCCTTGGGAGCCTGGGTGTTTCTCTGCTTCTCGCCAGCTGGGGAAAAGCCTCTTGGGGTAAAATCTCCTGCCCCACTGCCAAAGTGAGCACCTGGAGTGGGAACGGTCAGAGGCCCCACCAGGGGGGCTGGCCCTGCTTTCCTACCCTCTTCTGATGTTGGCCACAGAGCATCAGCAGCCGCCCTGCATGCTGGTCTGAGGGTGGCCTTCAGTGGGGGTTTGGCATGGCAGGGAGCAGCCTGGCTGTGTGTTTTTGTGCCATCTGCTGGCCACGCATAAGTCATGGTCCTGCCCTCCTCTGACCCTGACCTCAGTTGCTCTGTGGCTTTTAAGCCTTCCCTTGGAGCTGTCAGCACCAGCCGCCTCTGCTCTAGGTGCCCAGAGGAGGAGAGGTGCTGGTCTCCAGCCTGGGACTCTGCCTCCCTCCTGCCTATCAAACCTGGCCCTGGCCCTCCTTTCTTCAAGCACCATGTGGGCAAGAGGAAAAGCACAGCAGCAAGCACAAGGGCCAAACTTGTGAAGCAGCGAGAATCCCAACCACCAGGTCAAACCACAGGACTGCAGGCATCAGCAACCAGGGTAGCAAGTTCTAGAGCCCCAACCCATTCTGGCCAAAGACCTGGCTCCAGTGGGCAAGTCACCCAGCAGGAGCAGAAAGATTCACTCTTGCACAGCAGGAGACAGGAAAGTTGAGCACTTTGAGCTCTGGAGTTTTACTACACAGTCCCATGGAGATTTGGGCTCAGATTGCAGGATTCAAAGTCCTTAGTGCTGCCCGTTACACCATGGGACCAGCACTATGTAAGGGGCAGACATTGGGAACAAGGGGCCTGTCACCTAGAGCATGTGTCCACTGCCAGAGCAAGGGTCCAGCCCGTGGTGTCCCTGCAGCACAGCCAGGGCCTGGGGAGGAGGCCTGGGACATGTGAGGGAGAGACTGTGACCTGCCCTGACCCTCCAGAGACGCTGGTTGTGATCTCCCTGCGCCACAGAACAGGGTGACGTGTTTTCCTTTCCCATCTTTCCTTCTGTTTTACAATGATTGCTGGGTAATAAATGGTGTTTGCTTGAAGCACATGCAATGAGGAGTGGGTCAGGGAAGTGCCCAGAGTGGAGACACTGTAGCCCTGTTCAAGTGATCATGACAAGATTGGGGGTCATCAAACCCCCCAGGATTCCTGGGCCCAGCCTTGTTGGGGTTACGAGGTCTCTGCCACACAGGAGAGTAGAAAGAGCGTCCTTGGGGTCAGGCAGCCTCTGGGTAACGGGGTGGGGATTCAGATCCTTCTGCCAGCCAATTCCACCGGGGTCATGTAAAAGCCAGGGAAGTTCCCAACAATAGCCCAACCAGACTCTCCTTACACTTGCCCTCTGTCCTCATTGCTCATTGCTTCTCTCTCTCCCTTCCCCCCATCTCTGCTGCTCTCCCTCTGGGCTTTCTCAGCACCTGGCCCCACAGCCAGGGGCAGCTCTAGGCACCAGCAAAACAAGCTGGTGCCTAGGGCGGCAAAATCTAGGGGGCGGGAAAAGGCTGGGGCCCCAGCTCATCCTGCCTCCGGGGGGGGGGGCGGCAGGCTGGGGCCGGCGGACCTGCCGCAGTCATGCCTGCGGGAGGTCCGCCGGAGCCCCGGGACGACTGGAGCTGCCGCGGGCATGGCTGCGGAGAGGCGCTCGTCGCGGCTCGGCTGGACCTCCCGCAGGCATGACTGCGGCAGCTCAAGCGGAGCCGCCGGACCCGCGAACCGTCCGCAGCCGCGGGAGGTCCAGCCGAGCCGCGGGACGAGCGCCCCCTCCGCAGTCATGCCCGCGGCAGGTCCGCGGCTCCGGGGCGCTTCCCGCGCATGACTGCTTGGGGCGGCCAAAACGGTAGAGCCGCCCCTGCCCACAGCACTTCCTGGCAGCCAGAGACTGTGCTTTCTACACCTGTTCCTGTGGATGTGGCCTCTCTCCTGATTGCTAAGGAAAGGAACTTTTCCAGGAAATGGCCACAGCTTCTGGGAATCCACATGTGGCTGTGAACAGAATTTGGGTCCTGGCACACAAGGCAACTTAAAAGCTGAGCACCTAGACAGGGGTTTGAACCCTGGACCCTCAGATTAAGAGCCTGATGCTCTACCAACTGAGCTACCTGGGGTTGGTGAAAAATAGCTTCACCGTTCACCACAAGAGTGAGCACGCAGGCAAACGAGAGGCAAAGAAAATCCCATGAACCCCTCCCCTTTTTCTGCATAGCCACTGCATGTCAGCAGGATTCCTCCTCCTCCTCAGTGAGACTAAATCTAAGCACCTAGACAGCGAGTCCGTCTGCTGCACCCCAATTCCCCATGCCTGAGCCTCCCTACCAAAGTCTTGCACCTGACTCCAGAGAATTAAGTCTCACGTCTCACTGGGAACTCTACTTCTCTCCCACCCTCAATAGATGACCCAAGAAACACAGTGTCCACCTTTTCTAAAGAAGTGCGTGAAGTAGCTTTGCTTCTGTGTCTACATGGTCTAATGGATAAAGTATCTGACTCTGGATCAAGTGATTGAGGGTTTAAGTCACTTTATGGTTGTATTGCTGCAGTTTTACCTTCGTGCTGAAAGTCCTGCTCCCTTCAGGTCTGGAACCTCTTCTTGGCCTCTCAGGCCAATGCTCTGGCTTCAGCTAGAGCCCCGGGAAGGAGTTGGGGGGTGGGCATCACAAAGGCTGGGGCATGAGCCCCAGGTACTTCTAGTCCAGCCTTTACCATTCCTGACTTGCCAAAGACAATGGACGGCTGCCCGGGCTAGCGTGTGGAGCAGTTTCTCCCTGTGCTGGAGGGTTGCTACTTAGTGCCTTTGGAGGCTGGATGTTTCTCTGCTTCTCATCAGCTGGGGAAAAGCCTCTTGGGGTAAAATCTTCTGCCTCACTGCAAAAGTCAGCACCATGAGTGGGAACAGTAAGAGGCCCCACCAGGTGGGCTGGCCCTGCTTTCCTACGGTCTACTGATGTTGGCCACAGAGCATCAGCGAAGAGGGTGAGCACACAGGTGGTTTGGGGAGCAAAGACTGAGGCCTGGTCTACACTAGGACTTTAAATCGAATTTAGCAGCGTTAATTCGAACTAACCGCTCAACCGTCCACACCAGGAAGCCATTTAATTCGAACTAGAGGGCTCTTTAGTTCGAATTTGGTACTCCACCCCGACAGGTGGAGTAACGCTAAATTCGACATGGCTAGTTCAAATTAGGCTAGGTGTGGATGGAAATTGAACTTAGTAGCTCCGGGAGCTATCCCACAGTGCACCACTCTGTTGACGCTCTGGACAGCAGTCAGAGCTTCGATGCTCTGACCAGCCACACAGGAAACGACCCGGGAAAATTTGAATTCCTTTTCCTTTCTGGACAGTTAGAATCTCATTTTGTGGTTGGACATCGGGGCGAGCTCTGCAGCACCGGCAGCAATGCAGAGCTCTCCAGCAGAGGAGTTCATGTAATCTCTGAATAGAAAGAGAGACCCGGCATAGACTGACCGGGAACTCTTGGATCTGATCGGTGTGTGGGGTGAGGAGTCTGTGCTTTCGGAGCTGCGCTCCAACAAACGGAATGCAAAGACCTACGAGAAGGACTCCAAAGCCATGATACAGACAGAGGATACAGCCGTCATGCAACGCAGCGCCGCGTGAAAATCAAGGACCCCAGACAAGCCTACCAAAAAATCAAAGCAGCCAACGGATGCTACGGAGCCTGCCACCACTGCCCCACCAGTGACCGTGGACTCTGACGATGGGACAGTGTCGACGGACAGTTCCTCGGCGATGTTCACAGACGGGGAAGATGAGGAAGGGTTTGTGGAGGACGAGGCAGGCGACAGCACTTACAACGCTGGTGTCCCCGACAGCCAGGATCTCTTCATCACCATCACGGAGATCCCCTACCAACCCTCCCCGGCCATGAACCTGGATCCTGAATCAGGGGTAGGAGCAGTCGGTAAGTGCTTTAACCATGTTAACTTTTATTCTTAATATAACAGGAATCTGAAGTGTGTGAAAAGGAGGTCTCTGTATATATGGTGATAGAACAGAAATCCTCCTGGGAGATCTCCACGAAGCTCTCCTGCCGTTAATCGATAAGCATCAGCAGGAGGTTCCTGGGGAGAGCTGCCTTATTGGGTGCTCCGTGATAGCACACTTTTCCGCGCGAGGCTTTCATGCGGTATTCAGGGAGCACTGCCTCCCAGAGCACGGCTGCATAGGTCCGTGGTTCGTGCTAGATTTCACGCAGCATGCGCTCTCTATCTCCTTCAGTGCCCATCCTCATGGTTATCTCGCTCGGAGACTCCTGCATCTAAGTAGGGGAATTACTGTAATGTTACGCCTGGTCCAAAGTATTTTTAAAAAATCTCCGGACAGACCCGGCATAGCACAGACTCAGCACGCAGCTGCGTGACGAGCGTAATGGAAAGCCAAAGAATCAAATGGACGCTCATGGAGGGAGGGGGGAACGAGGACGCAAGGTATCCCACAGTTCCTGCTGTCTCCGAAAAGCATTTGCATCCTTGGCTGATCTCCAAATGCTTCTAGGGTCAAACACAGTGTCTGCGGTGGGTCGGGGCATAGCTCGGCAATTTACGCACCCCCCCCGACCTCCAGAAGTTAAAGGGAAAACAATCCTCTGTTGACTCTTTTACATGTCACCGTATCTGTACTGAATGCTGCAGATAGACGCGCTGCTGCAGCACTCAACAACAACATCCTTTCTCCCACCCTGCCATGGGTGGCTGATGGTACAATAAGACTGCTACCTGTCCTCATCATCAGCCTATTGGCACATGGGGTAGTGCAAAAGGACTGGTAACCATACCAACTTGCTTGGGACAGGTTGATCAAGTTTGCCTGGTCCTAATTTTTCATGGTAGATGGTACAGTATGGCTGGTAACTGTCCTCATCATTGCAACAGGGGGCTGAGCTCCATCAGCCCCCACCCTTCATTGTAAAGAAAAGATTCAATTGCCCCTGGACTAGCAGAGGAATGATTGGCTCCCTCCTCCACACCCCTTAATGTCATCTCTGGACTATCATTGCAGCTGGAGGCTTCCTTCCACTCATTTCTCACAAACGACTACCTGTGTCTTATTCATGCATTCTATATTACTTCATCACACAAGTGGGGACAATGGTATTGGAACCCAGGAAGGCTGGGGGATGAATGGAATGAACAGCTGGGGTTGTTTCAGGAGCACACCCTGTGAATAGCATTCAGATCAAAATTTATGCATGATTGGCCAGAGAGCAGCTGTGCTCTCTGGTTCTATGATACAGTGGTTCTCTAGTACAGTTGCCCATATTCTAGGCAGGACTGATTCTATTTTTAGATACCCAAAAAGGAGGGATTGACTCGGGGAGTCATTCCCAAATTTTGCTTTTGCGCCCCTGGCTGATCAGCCAGGGGCACTTATGACAGCACCAAATGGCGCAGTGCAAAAGGACAGGTAACCATGACCATCTTATTACCATCTTCTTACCAGTTCATGGTATGGTAGACGGTACAGTATGCCTGGTAACCATCACTGCTGTCATGCAAAAGCATGCTGCTGTGTAGCGCTGCTGGTCCGCCTCTGTCAGCGGCATCTAGTACACATATGGTGACATACACAAAAGGCAAAATAGGGTCCATTGTTGCCACGCTATGGCGTGTGCCAGGGCATTTCATGGAAAACGTGCTCGAAATGATTGTCTGCCGTTGCTTTCCCGGAGGAAGGAATGACTGGCGACATTTACCCAGAATCCACCGCGCAAATGATTTGTGCAACAGCAGGCACAGGGGTCTCAACAAAAAATTCACAGAGACAGCCTAGACTCAGTTAATTGTTCGCAAAAAAGTATCTTTGCAAGGAATTCACTAACTGTTTCCCATCTCACAGCTTCCACTGTCTCCAGACCTTCCACAGCATCCCCCTCGCAGAGGCTGGCGAAGATTAGGCGGCGAAAGAAAAAGACAAGGGACACGATTTTCGATGAATGTGTGGGCTGCTACCTAGCCGAGGCGGACCAGCAGAGGCAGTGGAGGGAGAAAGTCTCTCTGTACCAGCGCTCACACAGCGAATGGGAGGAGAGGTGGCGTGAGGAACACAAGCAGGCGACTCAAGCAATGCTTGTACTAGTGAGGGAGCAAACGGACACGCTCCGGCGACTTGTGTATGTTCTGCAGGACCGCTGCAGGATAGAGCCCCCGGCAGTATCTCTGCAACCGCCCTCCCCCGCCACAAAGTCACATACCCCCCTCACCCTAAACAACCAGGAGGATGCCCGCCCTGGGCTGTGAATACTGTCACTGCACCCCAGCAGAGTGCTCAAGTAACCAAAAGCTCTCATACCCTACGTTGGCATAAGGCCGTCCCGCCCGGACTCAAACAAGTCCCAATCCCAGTCCCATCCCATAACTGTGTACTTAAGTAATAAAAATACTTTGCTGTTAAGTACTGTTTCCGTCATGTTTTTTCACTGAAGACTGTGTTTGAATGGGGTGCGTGGGGAAGTGCGTTGCTAATTGCATAGGACAGGCACCTTTCCCAGGATACAGACACGGGGGCCGGATCAGCAGCGGTCACACACACAGTGCAGTCAGTAGGCACCGTGGTCGGTATGGGAGGTGGTTTCCAGGTTCTGTGTGGGCGGTGGGGATGTGACTTTTTAGCGGGGGAGGGCGGTTACAGATCTTATACAGCGGTCCTTGTCCTGGACCGCTGAGTCACGCAGCAGAGGAATCTGTATCCGTCCTCCTCCGCCACAAGGCCACATAGCCCCCTGCACACAGAATCCCAAAAAGGAGGGATGGCAGGCTCCGTTGAAACAAGCAGTCCAGCAATGTGGACCGCTGGAGGAGCAGGAGCCTGTCATTCCTTGAGTTTAGAGGCGGTCTTTACATCAGTGCACACCCTACCCAGCACAGTCTGCGTTCCAGTTTCAACCCTTTAACGAAAAGTCATGAATAAAGAAACCTCTCCTCAGTAATAGTGTGACATGTATTTTATTTTTACACATGTCTTGGAAGTGGGGGAAACGGGGAGAACGGGGTATTTAACCGAAGAGGAGAGTCAACAGTAACTGGGTAAAGAAACAGGGGCAGGTTCAGCTTCTCTGTAAAGAAACTGAACAGTCACAGGTCACGCTGCTCGCTGCTCGCTGGTATTTGAAGAGTTCCTTGTCGCTGTCCCAGGCGCCTGTATAGGGCTTCATGAGCAAGTGCATTAGCGGGCAGGCTGGGTCACCGAGGATCACTATAGGCAAATGCACATCCACAACAGTTATTTCGTGGTACGGGAAGAAACTACCTTCCAGCAGGTGTCTGAGCAGCCCACAGTTCCTGAGAACACACGAATCATGAACCTTGCCCGGCCACCCGACGTTCATGTTGGTAAAACGTCCCCTATGGTCCCCCAGTGCTTGCAGAACCATTGAAAAGTAGCCCAATTTCTCAGCAGCTGAATGTGGAAGAGGTGGATGATAAAGTGCGAGGAGGAGAAAACGGCGAGGATCGCAGCAGGCTCCATGCTTGCAGTGCTGCGGCGTCCACGCTGTCACTGACCAGAAAAGTGCACGAATAGATTGCCCGCAGGCGCTTTCAGGGAGGGAGGGAGTGAGGGCGTGATTGACGGTTCAATGACGACAGTTACCCCAAAACCACCCTCGACACATTTTTTCCCCCAGCAGGCATTGGGGGCTCTACCCAGCATTCCAATGGGCAGCGGGGACTGCGGGAACTGTGGGATAGCTTCCCACAGTGCACCGCTTCCAAAGTCGACGCTGGCCCCGTGAATGTGGACTCAGAAATTCGAATTAGTGTATTTAGTATGGATACACAAATTCGACTTCATAAGGTCGAATCCACAAATTCGAACTAAGTTGATTCGAAATAGTCTTGTAGTGTAGACAAGACCTGAGGGGGAGTCGGGGGCAGTGCTCTGGGCTCTGCCTGACCCCTCCTGACACAGGCGGCTGGTGGAGAGCAGAGCCTGGTAGATCTGTGGACTCTGCCCTGCTCTCTGTAAAGCAAGGGGACCTCGGTGTCTTCTGAGCTGCAATTGTATTTTCTGCAGGGCAAAATGATTGGCAGAAGCTATTTGCTTAAAGGAAATTAGTGCTGTAGGTGAGGTTTGAACTCACAACCTCAGCATGACTCCACTCAGCACTGCTCTGTAAGTACTGGGCACTACCCCCCTGCACCCCTGGACCCTGTTTTCAAAAGCTTGTCTCCATGTTTCATGGATGGATTAGCGGAGTGGGCGGTGGGGGGGGGGGGGTTGCATTAGCTAAAACAAATCCGTATTAAAGGCTGCAGGATGGCAGCAGCAGAGGTGGGGAGCCTACTTCCGTTGCTGAGGGAAAGGTTGGTGCTTTGAACCCACCCTGTGCTGGAATGTCCCATAGGTGAGATTAACGGGACTCTTGGGAAGGGAGGGGAAGTCTTTTCTATCCCTGCCTAGCTCCATTGGTCTCCTGTGGCCTTTTCAGCTCTCTGCTCCCCTGATGGGGAGATGCAGAGACAAGCCCCCATCTGGGTGAGTCACCGAGAGGCTGTGTCCCATGTCATGTGTTGGGGAGAGGGGGAGGGTGTGTTCCTTAAGATATAAATGATGGAAAACACAGGGGTAGTGACAGTGGAGCCCCGTGTCTGAGTGTTATGACCCTGTGTAGTGCTGCCGTTCACCTTCTCCTCCTATGGTCTCAGCTTTCATTGAATCCAGCATTTTTTCACCTGTCCTCACCACAGAGGTGTCCCACATGCCTCAGCTACCGAGTGTCCCTCTTAAGCCTGGTCTACACTAGGCGTTTAAACCGGTTTTAGGAGCGTAAAACCGATTTAACGCCACAACCGTCCACACTAGGAGGCACCATATATCGATTTTAATGGCTCGTTAAACCGGTTTCTGTACTCCTCCCTAACGAGAGGAGTAACGCTAGTATCGGTATTAAAATATCGGATTAGGGTTAGTGTGGATGCTGATCGACGGCATTGGCCTCCGGGAGCTATCCCACAGTGCACCAGTGACCGCTCTGGACAGCAATCTGAACTCGGATGCACTGGCCAGGTAGACAGGAAAAGCCCCGCGAACTTTTGAAATTCATTTCCTGCTTCCCCAGCGTGGAGAGCTCATCAGCACAGGTGACCATGCACAGCTCATCAGCACAGTTAACAATGCAGTCTCCTGAGAATCGTAAAAGAGCCCCAGCATGGACTGCACGGGAGGTACTGGATCTGATCGCTATATGGGGAGAGGATTCAGTGCTAACAGAACTGCGTTCCAAAAGACGAAATCAAAAAGTATTTGAAAGAATTTCTAAGGCGATGACGGATAAAGGCCACAGCCGGGACTCAGTGCAGTGCAGAGTGAAAGTTAAGGAGCTCAGACAAGCCTACCAGAAAACCAAAGAAGCAAACGGAAGGTTCGGGCAGGTCGAAAAACATGCCGCTTCTATGCTGAGCTGCATGCAATTTTAGGGGGCTGCGCCACAAGTACCCCACCCCTGACCGTGGATTCCGAGGTGGGGGTTGTAATCTCTGCCATGTCTGAGGATTATGCAGACGGGAAGATGAAGATGAAGAAGAGGAGGACGACCTAGCAGAGAGCACACAGCACTCCGTGAGCCCCAGCAGCCAGGAGCTTTTTATCACCCTGACGGAATTACCCTGCTCCCAGCCCTCCCAAGCAACTACCCAGACAATGACGCCATGGAAGGGAGCTCTGGTGAGTGTACCTTTGCAAATAGCAAACATTGTTTTTTAAGCAAGCCTTTTTTAATGATTGATTTGCCCTGAGGACTTGGGATGCATTCGCAGACAGTATAGTTACTTAGAAAAGTTTGTTAACATGTCCGGGGATTGAGAGGAAATCCTCCAGGGACATCTCGATGAAGCGCTCCTGTAGGTACTCCAGAAGCCTTTGCAGAAGGTTTCTGGGCAAGGCAGCCTTGTTCCGCCCACCATGGTAGGACACTTTACCATGCCATGCATGTAGCAAGTAATCAGGTATCATTGCGTGGCAAAGCATAGCAGCGTATGGTCCCGGTGACTGCTGGCATTCAAGAAGCATCCGCTCTTTATCTTGTTCTGTTATCCTCAGCAAAGTGATATCGTTCAGGATAACCTGGTTAAAAATCAGGAATTTAAGTAAGGGGGGTGGCCATTTTTCTACTGGGTTTGTGGAATGCAGCAGCTTAAAAAAAACACTTTCCTGCACGTAGCGAAGCGGGGGGAGGGGAGGAGTGAAATGCCGATGATCTTTTGTGTTTGGTCACCGGCGATCTTCCCCAAGCTACCAGCCACGCAGTGGGTGGGGGGGTGGGAAGGTTGTTGATTAGCAGGGAGCTAGCATGGTATTAGCCATGCCTGGGTGGGGGAGGGGTAAATCACTACAGAAGCCGAAAGACAGTGGCTTACCATGGCCGCATGCAAGTTGAATTCTGATGCCTGGACCTGTGTCTGTGAGATCTGTAACTCCAGGGCTGCAAGCACTCACTATTAAGATGAAAAATGCGACCTTGTAGGGAAATCACATGTGCTAGGTCAATAGTGATGTTCACTGCGAAAGAGTATAACCATTGTTCTGTAAAATGTATCTTTCTAAATATTTATCTCCCTCATGCAGCTGCAAATTTTTCAACCATCCCTCCTCCATCCCAAAGGCTAGCACAGATAAGGCGGAGGAAAAAGAAGACGCGAGATGAGATGTTCTCGGATATTATGGAAGTTACACGCAATGAAAGAGCTCATCTGAATGAGTGGAAGGACGTGGTTTCAAATTACAGGAAAGAGGCCAGTGAACGTGAGGACAGGAGGGATGAACGTGAGGACAGGAGGGACAACCGAGATGAGAGGTGGCGGCAGGAAGACTGGCAGGAATATCAGCGGTGGCGGCAGGAAGATCAGCGGTGGCGGGATGCAACGCTGGGGCTGCTGCGTGATCAAACTGACATGCTCCGGCGTCTTGTGGAGCTTCAGGAACGGCAGCAGGATCACAGAGTGCCGCTGCAGCCCCTGTATAACCACCCTCAACCCTCACCATGTTCCACATCCTCCTCACCCAGACGTGTAAGAACGCGTGGGGGGAGGCTCCGTGCACCCGCCCACTCCACCCCCATGGACAGCCCAACCAGAAGGATGTCGTTACTCTGATTTTTTTTTTAATGGCCTTCTCCATCCCTCCTATCCTCCTCCCAAACCACACCCTTACTTCTCTCCCTCCGTTTATACTGAATCAATCAAGAATTCATGCTGTGTAAATGAGAGTGACTTTATTTGCATAAGTAAGCTGTACTCGAAGGGGGAGGGGGAGTTGCTTACAGGGACTGAGTCAATCAAGGGGGTTGGGTGTTCATCAACAAACACAGCAGTCACACTGTACCCTGGCCATTGATGAAGCTCGTTTTCAAAGCTTCTCTGATGCGCACCACTTCCTGGTGTGCTCTTCTAATCTCCCTGGTGTCTGGCTGCGCGTAATCAGCAGCCAGGTGATTTGCCTCAGCCTCCCACCCCGCCATAAAGGTCTCCCCCTTACTCTCACAGAGATTGTGGAGAATACAGCAAGCAGTAATAACATAGGGGACGTTGGTTTGGCTGAGGTCTGAGCGAGTCAGTAATGTGCGCCAGCGTGCCTTTAAACGGCCAAATGCACATTCCACCACCATTCTGCACTTGCTCAGCCTGTAATTGAACAGATCCTGACCACTGTCCAGGCTGCCTGTGTATGGCTTCATGAGCCATGGCATCAAGGGGTAGGCTGGGTCCCCCAGGATAACGACAGGCATTTCAACATCCCCAACTGTTATTTTCTGGTCTGGGAAGTAATTCCCTTGCTGCAGCCATTTAAACAGAGTAGTGCTTCTGAATACGCGAGCGTCATGAACCCTCCCTGGCCATCCCACGTGGATGTTTGTGAAACGTCCCTTGTGATCTACCAGTGCTTGCAGCACCATTGAAAAGTACCCCTTCCGGTTTACATACTGGGTGCCCTGGCTCTGCGGTGCCAAGATAGGGATATGGGTTCCATCTATCGCCCCCCCACAGTTAGGGAATCCCAGTGCAGCAAAGCCATCCACTATGGCCTGCACGTTTCCCAGAGTCACAACCTTTCGTAGCAGCAGCTTAGTGATTGCTTTGGCTACTTGCATCACAGCAGCTCCCACAGTAGATTTTCCAACTCCAAATTGATCCCCGACTGACCGGTAGCTGTCTGGCATTGCAAGCTTCCACAGGGCTATCACCACTCGCTTCTCTACTGTGAGGGCTGCTCTCATCTTGGTATTATGGCGTTTCAGGGCAGGGGCAAGCAAGTCACAAAGTTCCATGAAAGTGCCCTTACGCATGCGAAAGTTTCGCAGCCACTGGGAATCGTCCCACACCTGCAACACAATGCGGTCCCACCAGTCAGTGCTTGTTTCTCGGGCCCAAAATCGGCGTTCAATGGATAGAATCTGCCCCATTACCATCAGGATCTCCAAAGCGCAGGGGCCCGCGGTTTGAGAGAATTCTGTGTCTACGTCCTCATCACTGTCATTGCCGCGCTGCCGTATCCGCCTCTTACTCGCCTCGGATTCAAGGTCCTGGTTCACCATAGACTGCACGAGAGTGCGCGAGGTGTTTAAAACATTCACGATTGCGGTATGGAGCTGAGCAGGGTCCATGCTTGCTGTGCTTGCTGTGCTATGGCGTCTGCACAGTTCACCAAGCAAAAAAAGGCGCGAAACGGTTGTCTGCTGCTCAGGGAGGGAAGGGTGAGGCTGTACCCAGAACCACCCGCGACAATGATTTTTGCCCCATCAGGCACTGGGATCTCAACCCGGAAATGCCAAGGGGTGGGGGAGGCTGCGGGAACTATGGGATAGCTACGGGATAGCTACCCACAGTGCAACGCACCAGAAATCGACGCTAGCCTCGGACCATGGACGCACACCACCGATTTAATGTGTTTAGTGTGTCCGCGCACACTCGATATTATAAAATCTGTTTTACAAAACCGGTTTATGCAAATTTGGAATAGTCCCGTAGTGTAGACGTACCCTTAGAGACGCCGAGGACTGGAACTGATTTCAGCTGCTGGACAGCTCTGTTAGGTCTTTATTCATTTGCACAGGAAAATGCTGAGTGTTTAAATTCATTTCAAGCCCCCCCCCCCACCTTCAGCGAACTCCTGAACATACTGGAGATGGGTCTGGAAATTGATTTTCATTCAAAAAAGTTTTTAAAGGGAATCACTTGGATTGGAACTAGGATGCCATCACTCTGCAAGGAAACATTCACCCACTGATCTATACTCTCAACAGAGAGTGTCATGGATAGCCCAGAACAGGGACAGTTTTTAACCTGGGGGTTAGTGAACTTTATCTCTGTACAAACACCACAGCTTACAAACTCCCCACCCCCGCTCTGTGTCACCAGACCACAACAACAACTCTCCTTGGGGCACACACAGCTCCCCAGCTCCCTGCCCATCAGCCTCTCCAGCATTGCTCCAATCCCTTAAAGCAGGGTCTCAACCTCAATTTACCTTAGGGCCAGGGCCAGTCCTCCAGTCCTCCCAGTGGGCCAATAATGTCACTCATACCGCCCAGAACCCACCCCCCAAAACTCCACCCTCCACCTGCCTAAAGCTCTGGGAGGGAGTTTGGGTGGGGGGAGGATGTCTAGGGTGCAGGCCCTGGGCTGGGGATTGGGGTGCAGGAGGGGTGCAGGCTCTGGGGGGAGTTTGGGTGCAGAAGGGGTGAAAGGCTGGTCTCTGGGAGGGAGTTTGGGTGGGGGGAGGAGGTCTAGGGTGCAGGCCCTGGGCTGGGGATTGGGGTGCAGGCTCTTGGGGGGTGTTTGGTTGCAGAAGGGGTTAGTGGCTTGTCTCTGGGTGGTTGTTTGGGTGGGGGAGGGGTTCTGGGGGGCAGGCTCTGGGATGGAGTTTGCAGCGCTGTAACAAGGGGGAGGCGAGTGAGGCACTTGCCTCGGGTGCGCAAAGTGGAGGGGCGCAGCTCTACCACGATCAGCGGCGCTTCGGCAGCAGCTCTACCGCTGCCACTTCTTCGGCAGCAATTCGGCAGTGGGTCCTTCTCTCCAACAGCGACTTAAGGTCCCACAGCCAAAGAGCCTGGAGCCGGCCCTTGCCTCGGGCACAAAAATTCCTTGTACGGCTCTGGGAGTTTGGGTGCTGGGTGCAGGCTCTGGGCTGGGGCAGGAAGTAGGGGGAACAGGAGGAGGGATGGGGGTGCGGGCACTTGGAGGAGATTGGGGTGGGTGGGAGGGTTTGTGTAGAGAGGGGTGCAGGCTCTGGGGGGAGTTTGCAGGGAGGAGGGGGTATGTGGGAAGGGGACAGGGGTGCAGGCTCAGGAAGGGGGTCAGGGGTGCGGCGCTTACCTGGGGCTCCAAGGCAGGGCAGGCTGAGGGGCCTCCACGTTCTGCTGCCCCCAGGCATCACCCCCGCAGCATCCCATTGGCTGCAGGGGCTCGGGGCGGGGGCAGCGCATGGAGGCCCAGCCCCACCCTGCCCTGCCATGAGGAGGGGCCGGCAGCCACTGGAGCGAGCAGGCAGACGCTGCTCAGCTCCGCTGCACTGACGGGGCCCCTGGGCGGGGGGGAAAGCGCCTGGGGGCAGCAGGTGGGGCCAAGGGAGTGACCTGGTCCCAAAACTGCTGGAGCCCCACGGGCGAGACCTGGGAACCAGGACTGCCAGCCAGACAAACACCTTTAAGATGAGGCGTCCCTCTCCCTGTCAAAAACTGATCTTCCTCCTTCAGTTCAGTGACAGCCTGAATTGTTCCTTATCCCGGCAGAGCCAGAGGACTGAAAGCAGCAACATCAAACCCCTGTGTAGCTCGCAGGAATGGACATAAACACTCCCTGGTGTCTGAGGAGATGTTCAGCTTTGCCCTTGGTCAACTACAAGGCTAAAGGGAAAGGAGGTGGCGCCAGGTATAAAGAGTGAAACACGACACATCATAGTTATGCCCATGGTGGCTGCAAAATCTTTTGATGTACTTCCTCTTATCAGCAGTGTATTGTTTTCTCTGGAGCCTAGGCCTTGACCAAGAAATTTGTACCTTGATAAAATAATTGACTGCCCCTGGTGAAGACAATGGACTTGACACCCACTGGGGTGTCCCTATACCGGTACAAGTACTAACAACAGTGGCTGCCTTTTAGCCATAGATTTTAATCAGGGCAATAAATACAAACCCCTGTTAAATCATTTCTCAGCCCAAGTCCTTCACCCACATTCCCTAGAGCATTGGGCCACCATGTGGACATTTCATTTCCCGCCTCAATTTCACACACAGACACAATTTCCTTTGCACAGATCCATGAACAGCAAAACCTCCCTGTGACTCTGGTCTGAGCCAGGGCATTCGATTTCAGTGAACCCTTCACTCCTGCACTGGCGATGGTCAGACAGCGGGATCATGGCACCTGCATCCCTGCCAGGGAGATATTGGCTCGGCTCTTTCTTTCTGCTGCTGTTGTTAGTCCATGAAACATCAAGGGTGGAATGCAAGGCTGAGTTCACGCACCAGCCCCCGGAAAAAATTTCAGTGCCCCAGAGAAATCCTGCCCCCTGCTATTGGAACGATGTGCTGGAGATTTGACTAGGAAAGGGACTGTCTGAATTGTCAGAGTGGGGAATGAACAACTATCTTCAGCAATGTCATTCACACAAACACACTCTCATCCTGCTCCAGCTGGAAGGGAAATGGGCAGGAATTCTCACTGTTCACCCAAGGACACAAGTACACTAATGCACAGCCGTGAGTGTGCTGGGGAACCTGGTCTGAGCAATTTGAAGTGACAATTCAGTGAGAACAGAATCATCATGTAATAGAACAGCTCTATATCAAGTAGTTGTGGCCAAGTCATTAAGGGAATGGGTTAGGTATCTATTGGGGTCACCCTGTACAGGTTCAAATCCTGCCAACTATGCAGGCACTGTACTGTTGTTATTATTACTCTAGTCTTAGTGCCTGAGCATCCAGAGTGCAAACTGGTACCAGATCTACTTTCACTCTGTCTACACTTAAAATGCTGCTGTGGCACTGCTATAGCACTTTGGAGTCGACAGTGACTGGAGGGATTTTCCCATCCCTGTAATAGCTACATGGACAGAACAATTCTTCCTTTTCTTTAGCACTATCTAACCAGGGCTTAGGTCACCTTAACTATATGGGTTGGGAGGGGTCACACCCTGAGAGACGTCGCTCTGCCAGTTCAGTGCCCAGCGTACACCAGCCCTTAGATCCCTCTTGGTATTTCAATGCAGGCACTGACCTGTGAGAGGAAAACATCAGCTCACAACCACAGAGACTGAATTCCCCACATTTAATCTCGCTGCACTTTCCAGAAAGTCACAAAATTCAATTCATTCTTGCTAGGCCAGAGAAAAAATAAGGGGTCATTCAGTCCTTTGTAGAGAGCTTCAGTTTGTAGCAAAGTCCATCCAGAGGTATGAAGCAGGACTGAAGACAAGATGGAGGCGAGGCATCAGCCTTTTATAGTAACTTGCCATGTAGTCTTTGTCCCAAGGACACTCTATACAGCACCTGGCATAGAAAAACCTTAAAGTTCTGTCCATAGGCAGGTCCCTGCATACCTTGCTGAGTCACAAGGCGTATCTGCCTTCTCTCAATGGGTCGATTTTATAGCCGATGGTCTTTAATGAGCCATCAAGCAGGCTAGACAGAACTGACACCAACTTGTCTGGGGTGTTCCCCAGAAGCAGAGCACAAGTTTGAAATATGAACAGCATAGAGCCAATATTCATAACGTCAACTACAAAAATGATACACATCTAGAGATAGCATCATTATAATCAGCCAATCAGAACCTCTCCATAGACCCCTTACACAACAACCTTTCTACCATATTAGCTGCAAATATAGAACAGTGGTTGCAACGGTGATCTATACAGTTACAGATTATGTCAATAACATCACAGGAGGTGACAGGGCATCAGTGAGACTGATACTGGAATACTGCCTCCAGTTTTGGTGTCCTCATTTGAAAAAGATGTTGTGAAATTGGAGCTGGGGCAGCAAAGAGCCACCAAATGTTCTGAGGGCTGAAGAAAAATGCCTTCTAGTGAGCTATTGAATGAGCTCAACCTGTTTAGCTTATCAAAAGAAGATTGAAAGGTGACTTCATAGAAGTGTAGAAGGGCCTTAATGGAGAGAAAAGATTGGGTAGGAAAGGGTTCTTTAATCTAGCAGAGAAAGGCATAACAAGCCCCAATGCCTGGAAGGTGGAAAGAGACAAATTCATATTACAACTAAGACACAAATATTCAACAGTGAGTATGAATCACCACAGGAACAAGCTACCAAGGAAAGTGGTGGATTCTCCATCTCCTGATGTCATTTAATGAAGACTAGATGCCTTTCTGGAATGTGTTTGCCCCAAAAGTAGCTATTGTGTCATACAGGAGGCCTGTGATATGCAGGGGGTCAGATTAGATGCTCTAATGGTCTCTTCTGGCCATAAAGTCGACTAATTTCTGAAAAACGGAGTGTAGCATTGGGAGAAGCGTCTGATGTTTTCCTGTCTAGCCGGCTTGCTTCCTAGAATGAAGGCTCCTTGAGTGGGGTGATCCACAGGGAGTAGCTCAAACCTCCAAAGTGCCTGGGCAGGGGCAGGACATTAGCACAGCAAGGGAGGGGTGTGGCAGTGACATCACAAAGGCCTTTTGCAGGACCTCAGACTATTGGCCAAAGGTGGTGGGGAGGTGGTGACCTCACAGAGAGATGCTGACATCAGCCAGGCAGGACAGGGGCGAGGGGTCAGGGAAACCTCAGAGACCCCTGTGGCTTTGCTTCAGCAAGTCTCCTTCTCCAGGTCTCTCTTTAAGGACTGAGAGAGTATTTGGGTTCAGGTACGTGAGCGCCAGGAGGAACCTCTTTCGAGTTTTCTCCTTCCCTTTTCCTGATTTTACTAGAAAACAGCCGTCGCTGTTTAGAAGGTAAGAACCTCCTCAAGGCTTGAAACCTGTTCAGTCTGATCCATCTGGTGACAGTTGAATTCTAGGCATGGAAAACACGAGCTTAAGGAGGCAGAATTTTATTCTGCACCTGGGATTTTGTCCCATAGAATCACTGTGGTCATTAGGGTTTGTCCTTTTTGTTTCGCCTTTTCCTCCATCCCTCCCTCCTTTCTCTTTGTCTCTTGCTCCTTTCACCTGTTCCCCTCCCAAAACCAGGTGGTGTGTGTGTGTGTGTGTGTTGCGGGGGAGTGCTCGGCAGCTACCACTCTGGGAGGTCCACCCAAAAATGTGGGGCTGAAATAGTGCTCGGGCAGTGATCCCCACCAGTGACCTGGGCCATCCTTTGGCTGAGAACCCTCAGCCTCCCATCCTCAGTCTCTACCCTGATTGGCTGAGCAGGGGGTTATTGACAGGGAGGAGACTCAGGTCCTTGTTGTTCTCTTTTAAGACCAAGTAAATAAGTCAGAACCAGTTCTATGTTTGATGAATTTTGCTGCTTCTCTGCATTAATGGTCTCTGAGCAGTTCATGATTCTCTCTAACATTGCAGTTCTCCTCAAATACTTGCTGAATAATTACTGTGCACTGTTGTTGGTCTGGAGCTCATCTGAGAGCACTTTATTCAGATCATTCAATGTCTGAAATTCAAGATCTGATGTTTAGTTTGAAAATCAGGGCTCTTGGGTCCTACTCCCAACTGGCTGGCTGTGTGACCTAAGACAAGTCAATTCTCCTTTCTCAGCCTTAGCTTCTCCCTCTTTCAAGTAGGGATAATAATGATCCGCTCCTACCTACCTCACAGTGGGTGGAGGACGGGGATCCATTGGAGAGTGTCACTAGGAGTAGTGCATAATATGAGGTGTCCTATCATGTTTACTCCGATCAGATTATGACATAATAGAATAGCTGAAATAGTCTATTTGATTTGTATTTTTTTATTTTGAAATTGTTAAGAGCAGCAACTACTTAGCTCAGACTGAAGCATCTTATCTAATGTTTGTGGTCTAAGTGTCTCCTCTTTGTGTGTGATGAGACAATTTAATACACTCTGACAAACAGGAGATGCTTTTGCTTTGCAACAAAATATTTTTGCAAAGAACTTTCATCCCACTTGTTTTGATTTTGAGAAACAAACTGGTTTAGTCTGAAGGGGATTTTCTGACATTGAGCAGGTGACACCTGCCCACTACACGGCAGCCCCTGCTGAGGGCGCCCTTGCTGCAGCTGCAGCTGGTTCTGCTGGAGCCCTGTGGTTGCCCTCGTTCGGCCAGGAACAAGCCTGAGGTGAGCTGAAAAGAATCCTGTCCAACCGAGTCTGGCCTACATGATGGCAGCTGCCAAAGTCCCCACACCTGTCGGGGAAACAAACCAGCCACCAGAAAGTGGTCCATTGTCTCACGTGGTGGCAGAGCCTGACACAGCGCCTGTGGGCAACCTTTGCTCTGCATACGTCAGCCATGCACACGCCGGCCGGTTCCCATGAAAGATGTGCCACTGCACGTCTCGGTACTTTAAAAGTACCTGTGCCACTGGCAGATACTTTAAGGCTCCCGGCAGTAAGTTCTGGGGACAGTTGCTCACCATCAGAAGAAGCTCCCTAAAATTGGCCTGTCTCACCCAGTGGTACATTGACCTCTGTTCAGACTGAGCCGAAGGGGGCGGGGGGGGGGGCTCGCTGCTGTGGCCGCCACTGCTGTGAGAGCGGCCGCTGATGTGGATGAAGCCATCCTGCAAGCACTTTCCACCTAGCCACCCACTGAAAATCCTGTAGGATGTAAGATGGGAATAGAAGAACACTGGGGGAGGGGCTTCCTAATCTCCTCCCCCTTCTGCCACCATCAGCCATTCCATACCTGGTGCTGCACCCAGTGGGGTAAAAAGAAAATATGGCCATATCCGAAGAGTCAGTTGCATTCTTTGCGGCTGCCCCACCAGTCCCCTCGGGCGTGACGATAATAATAATAATAGTTCAGGTTGCCCCACTTCGTCAGATGGATGGAGTGGGAATTCTGTGCCTGGCTAGCCAACTACAAAAGCAGTTTCCCTTCCCTTGGTGTTCACACCTCAGCTGCTAGAAGACGGCCTCATCCTCCCTGACTGAACTAACCTTGTTATCTCTAGACTGATTCTTGCCTGCATGTTTATACCTGCCCCTGCAAATTTCCGCCACATGCCTCTGACCAAGTGGGGATTCACCCACGAAAGCTCATGCTCCAATACGTCTGTTAGTCTATAAGGTGCCACAGGATTATTTGCTGCTTTTACAAATCCAGACTAACACGGCTCCCCTCTGATATATTCTAACAGTGGGTTCTACCCCTTCCCCCATTCTGTGTCTGTCTTGTCTATTTAGATTGTAAAATTTTCAGGGCCTGGGCCAGCTACAATTATCATTTGTACTTTGCCTAGCACAATGGGGACCCACTGTTAGTCCTTAGGCACTAAGGTAATGAATCTGATTTATAATAATGTAAGCAGAGTCAGGATGAGCCCCACCCTGACATCTGGTGGTAAATTATGGGGAGTGCGGAAAGAAGTTTCGGTTATTTGCATTGGCACTCCCACCCCACTTAGCATACCGCAAAGCAGCATGGGATGGTTATTTTCACAGCTGTGGGACCCCCAATTTCGTTGTTATTGGGGCAGGAGCAATAAAATGTTGTCACCCCGATTAAGTAAATGAGGAACTACAAAACTGTCTTATGATAGAGGGTTTCATTGTCAACTAAATAGCACTTGCTAGACAAGGGACATGGGTTCCAAAACCCAGTCAAAGAAGAGAGAGAGAGGCTGGGGACAGATATCTGTACTGGGTGGTGCAGGTGTCTTGTGTGAGCCAGAAGCACTAGTTCTACCTGTGCCTCTCTCCCCTGTGGCATATCAGAGTTAATTTTTGATTACCTTAAGAATCTAGATACAGGTTACTGAGGTGAACTCACTGGCACTGGGGCTCCCCTACTATGAGCTGGAATCACTAAGTGTTGAAATCACTGAAGAGCTGGACTTGCTGAGCTGAGAGCACTGAGTACTGTGCTAATGAGTGGGGGAGCCTGAAGCAATACTGTGGAGCAGAGCAGCTGGCAGAGCGGAGTGGAGCAGTTTGTGCAGCCACTGGGTGAGTGGAGCTGAGCAGCTCGTGAGGATGGCTGGAGTGGCTCACAGGACAGCTGGTGGACCAGAGCAGCTGGCAGAGCGGAGCAGCCCACAGAGCAAGTGGAGCTGAGCTGTTTGCGGGGACGACTAGTGGAAGCAGAACCCCACGAAGAGGCAGGGCAGTTGGCCCCGAAACCACGTAAGGTGCCCCTTTCTACCCAGGCTGGGGAGGGGGACCTCTGCAGAGAGACTCTTGAACTCTGGGGCTGCACTGACCCGGGACAGAGACTTTTGGATTGTGGGACTTTGGGGACTGTGGGTGATTTGGGGGTTGCTGGACTCAAGGGCCCAGAGAGAAGGACACAGCCCAATTTGCTGGAGTGGGTCTTTGCTCACGGTTTGACCTATGAACTCTAGCTGAGGCATTTTCCCAATTTAATGCTTGTTGTTTCTCATGTTATTAAACCTTTTCTGCTACACCAAGACTCAGTGCTTGCGAGAGGGGAAGTATTGCCTCCTCGAGGTACCCAGGGGTGTGTGTAAGATTTTCCCAGGTCACTGGGTGGGGGCTCGAGCTGGTTTTGCATTATGTTGTGGGGAAGGGACCCCTATGTATTGAACCCGGCCCTTGCTGCTATCGTTTCGGCCCAGCAGAAGGGTTACAATAATAATAAGTCTCCTGCCACTTTAATCCAAGGAAGCTGATCTTGGGATGTTACTGCTTAAAAATGAGCTGGGGTTAAAATCATGGACTATTCTTTGTGACAAGTATCCCACAAATTCCACTGACTTCCCTTGTTTTCTTTGTCTGGAGTAGGGTTTCCAGTTTCCAAACCTGATGTGAGCTTCCAGCTGTGTAGATAAATCTCTGTATTAAGCATCTTTGCATAACTTTCATATGACTTTGTATTATGCCTCTTCATATAACCTTGTATTGGGGCTACCCATGTGTGACCTCTGTTTTCATGCAACTTTGTGTCAAGTCCTTTGATATGGGAACTTTGTATCCAATCCTTATATAGAAACTTTGTATTGAGCCTTGGTATAATGTTATAGCTCAAAAGGATAGTTAAGGTAGGAGAAAAATATCTTTTTGCTAGGAGTAGAATAAGATCTCCCCCTCCCCTTTAATCAAGTGCCCCGTTGAATGAATGAGGTGTGAATGAGCAAGGCGTGGAAGGCAGCACCTCCAGACAGCTGCACCAGTTGGAGGGGGATGGAAGCCAGACTCAAGAGCAATAAAACTTGTCAAGTGGGCTCATTGAAGAACATCAGACATATTGATGGCCTTGGGAGTTAGAAGCGAGCACCTTCTTTTGAAAACACCCTCTTTGAAAATAAATGTGGCAGCATTAAGATAACCCCCAGAAGGAGGTGCCACAGACTTTGAATCTGGTACAGATTTGCATGAGAAGGTAGCTGCTATAAATGTGAAGTGCCATGTAGGGGACCCAGGTCTTGTCAACATAGATTATCAGGGTTGGAAAGGACCTCAAGAGATCATCTAGTCCAACCCCCTGCTCAAAGCAGGACTAATCCACAAATGGCCACCTCAAGGATTGAACTCACAACCTTGCATTTAGCAGCCCAGTGCTCAAACCACTGAGCTAGCCCTCCCCCTAAATTATAGAATATCAGGGTTGGAGGGGACCTCAGGAGGTGTCTAGTCCAACCCCCTCAAAGCAGGGATGAAAGGGTCTGCCAAAGCCTGGGATTGAACCACGGACCTTAGATCTTCAGTCTAACGCTCTCCCAATTGAGCTACTTTGGCAGCTATAAAGTAGCATTTTGACTGTTGCTTCTCTGCCAGGGATGTTTTTGCAGCAGTTGCACACAAAAAGGACGTCATTGTGAGCGGCCCATGAAGACAAGACTCGCTTTTGCCTGCCTTGCTCAGCTTGACTTGCTGCCTCACCCTGTTCCTGCCCTAGTGCCCGGGTTGACCTGGTGGTGGAAGGGGACTGGGGGCCAGTGGCGCGGGGAGGAAGTTGAGCTGCACCCTGAGCTAGACTAGACCCTGGCGGTGAGAGTCTGGCCACCACCTGCCACCCCACCCTGTTGTCCTGGCTTCCCCCACTGGGCGTCATTTCTGGAGGGAAGTGGGGCTTCTGCCTCCCCTCCCCGATTTTCACACCGCAGAGGAGTGCGGACAGGAAAACGAACGGCTGCTCCACACCCCCACCAGAGGCACCCGACTCCCTTAGCTGCTCCCCCTGCTCCCCCCCAGCTATGCTACTGAGTGGAAGCGTCCTGTGCCCATCACACAGAGGTCGATTAATCAAAACCCTCTTCTGCCAGCACCAGGCCTCCTGCTTCTTACACTGGGCCTGCAAGTGAGGGGGCGGCTGGCACAGCGCCAAGAGTCTAACCTGTGAGGCAGGAGGTGGCTGACACCCGCAGCCTGCTGGGGAGCTCCCAGAAGTTATTAAGGGACAGAGACTCCTCAATGCCCTTAGTGACAAGGGTTTGGGGGTCACCGAGGCCAGTAAGGGGGTCACTATGTCAGCCCTGTAACCCTGGGTGTCAGGTCACTGTGCAGCTTTGATCTAGAGCTCGGATCCCAACAACCGACCAGCAGCCCACAGCCTCCCCCTGGGTCTGCCCCACCTGGTTCCTCCTTACAGGCCGACCTTACCCCCCTTTCAGCCCCGGATTCGCCCCCTTATCATCCTACTGCCACTCAGAGCCACAGCCGTGGAGGTGCTGAAGGAGGGAGGGGTGACTCTAGGGTGGGGTTCTTCTCTAACGATGGCTGGCAGAAAGGTGGTGCTCAGCTCTGTCAGCCACCTGCCCAGGTGCCTCGCTGCCAGGGGATGCAGACGTTTCTGTAAGGCCATTAAATGGGGTATTTGACTTTTTATTTTATTTTATAATTGGAGATATACCAATCTCCTAGAACTGGAAGGGACCTTGAAAGGTCATTGAGTCCAGCCCCCTGCCTTCACTAGCAGGACCAATTTTTGCCCCAGATCCCTAAGTGGCCCCCTCAAGGATTGAACTCACAACCCTGGGTTTAGCAGGCCAATGCTCAAACCACTGAGCTGTGAGGAATGTACAATCCTGAGAGGGAATTTCCATCCCTCTTACCTGTGCTCTTCAGGGCCCCAGTGGCCTAATGGATAAGGCATTGGCTTCTTACACCAGGGATTGTGGGTTCAAGTGCCATCTGGGGTGAAAAGCTCCTTTCTTCTTGTATATTGCAAAGAAATTTTGGTCTTATTTTCACCAAGGAAGCTGGGAGATGTTGGAACACAAGGTACTGCAGCTTGGGAACAATCCCCCAGAAATGGCATCTTCCACTCCACAAATGCTTTCTAAACCCACCAGCAGCAAACAGTTAATACTAGTGTTTGTCTGAGAATAGAGGGAAGGGGAGTGTTTACTCCAAAACATCCATGAGCGAAACAGACAGAAAGAGCAAGGCTGTCCTGAAAGAGAATTGATCTGTCTGGAGACAAAGCAGAACCTGAGAATGAGCAACGGTGTGAAAAGAAGAGGTTCAAATGTGTTAGATGTTAGCTAGTGTTAGGGGGCTTATCCCTTCACCCTCCCATTCCTGGTCCTTCTCGTGTACACAGAGAGCGACAATACCCAAAGTCTGAAGGTGCAAACAATTAGATGTTTATTGGGTTGAACTTCCAGCAAGCAACGATTCCAGTTTCCTTCCTCAGTGTCCCTGTCCCAGCTCTGACAACGCAGAGCCTTGCCTGTGTCCCTGTTCCCATTCCCCCCCTTAGCAAAACATGATGCCAATTCCCCCCTTACATCCTGACTGACTGCAGACTATATAGTAAAACTTGAGTTCTGCTTAGCTAGACCTAACCACACATTGTACTGAAATGTAACTAACCAATCCTAACACGATTATCTAACCAGTTATGTCCCACCACCTTAATTGGTTTACACCCAACAAAATTAATTCTACAGCCGACAGAAACAATCACAGACCCAGACAGCGATTATACAGACAAACACTAGGGACGTGGGGACTACAGTGCTAGAACAACACAGAAATGAGGGTGTCACACCCCTGCTATTGATAGGTGAGTTCTTGCCAGACAGGACGCTACCAAACTCAGTTTTCTTTAACCATCTTTACCTGGTGGTGCTGGGCATTATCAGGACAGGACTGTATTCCCAACAGCCCAATAGCACCTTATTTCAGTGTGGCTGGTGAGGACGTGACCGTTCGCTTCCCAGCCTATGGCTGCCCCTGCGGCGTAGCCAAAGAGCAGGGCCTCAGACTGTCCCAGTAAGAGAAGCCCTGACACTGGCAAACAGTGATTGTGATTCTGTTTTCCCTACCTCTGTGACTAGCTACATGAGACTCATCTACCTCCATTGTTAACGTCTAGGCCTTTCCAGACAGGCGTGAAAATCCACATCCTGACAGCTGGCCCTGGGCTCCGCTTTGCCAGCTGCCTGCCATCTCCCCGCTGTTCACGCTGGCAAAGCCCCGAGCCAGCCCTGTGTGCCCTGCCTTCCCTGCCAGCGCTCACCCTCCGCACCATGGGGAGCTGGGGCCATTGCGGGGTTTGCTGCTTTGTGCTCATGGAAGGAGCCTATCACATCCCTGGACATGGAGCCGTTTGGTGTCCCAGCGGCTCATCTTCCCACGGGGCGCCCTGGGTGCAAGGACTGTGGGCAGCACGAGGCTTCTTCTGTATATCTCTGGAGTAGCCCCTAGTCATCCTCCCCCCTGCCTGCACACAGCCCCTAGGTACTCCCTGCCTGCTCCTGACCCACAATCCTGCCTGCAAACAGCCCCTAGCTACCCTCCTCCCAGCACCCTGAGCTCCCCCCTGCCTGCACACAGCCCCTAGGTACTCCTGCCTGCTCCTGACCTACAATCCTGCCTGCACACAGCCCCTAGCTACCCTCCTCCCGGCACCCTGAGCTCCCCCCTGCCTGCACACAGCCCCCAGGTACTCCCTGCCTGCTCCCTGACCTACAATCCTGCCTGCACACAGCCCCTAGCTACCCTCCTCCCGGCACCCTGAGCTCCATCCTGCCTACAAACAGCCCCTAGCTACCCCCTGCCTGCACCCTGACCTACCCCTGCTCGCACACAGCCCCTAGCTCTTGTCTGTATCAACCTAGGGGTCTCGGAGAAGCATAATTAACAGGTGCTCCAGTGGCGCAATTGGTTAGTGCACAGTACTTATAGGGCAGTGCTGAGAGGAGCTATGCTGAAGTTGTGAGTTCAAGTCTCACCTGGAGCACTGGTTTTCATTAACCAAGTGGTGTCACCCCCTCATTTGGCCTGTGGAATGTAGAATTCCAGCCCAGGGGACACTGAGGAGGAGTCAAAAATGCCCCCTGCACTTATTACCTCCTCTCCCAAGTGCAGGTGAGAATCTACCATCCTTTCTCCCTGCCAGCCTCTGTGCCAGGATCCCTCAAGTAAAGCCTGGAGTCCTGCCCATCCTTGAGCTTGGAGGAAGAGGAGCAAGGAGCCATTGTTAGAGGGCTTTCCCTTCCCCTGCCCACTTCCCTGGCTCTTGTCACGCAGAAGCAAGCAGCAAAAGACCAGAAGTCGGAAGCGCAGACAACGGGATGTTTACTGGGGTTAGTTTCCCAGCAAGCAGATTCCAAAGCCCTTCACACCAGTCGGGCTTATCTCTATAGACCGACAGAGTCTGTTCCCCAGTGTCCCCCTTCCCAGCTCTGACACCATAGAGCCGTCCCTGTTCCCTATTCCCATCCCCCTCCATTAGCATGATTCCAATTTCTCCTTCCACTTCCTGTTTGACTCCAGTTTATATAGTAATATTCTCAGCTAGACCTTAACCAATCATTTTACTGAAATGTGACTAACCAATCGTAACAGAATTCTCTAACCAATTATATCCCACTCCCCTAATTAACTTACACCCAGCAAAATTAATTCAGCAGCCCTGACTGATGCCCACTGGAGATAGGTCTTTGATCCAGCTTGTTCAGTGGACTGGCCACTATAGGTTGGGGGTCCCAGAACTTAACAGTCTGGCTAGAGATTCCTGCGGGTTGACCGGATGGTGGTTTCTCGCTGCTTCACCTGATGTCCACAACTTTGGTCCCTGTACCTGCAGCTGCCACCCTCTTCCTCTTGCCCACATGGCACTTGAAGGAAGGAGTGTCAGGGCCAGGCTTCACAGTCAGGGCTAGGCAGGAGGGAGGAAGAGTCCCAGGCTGGAGCCCAGCACCTCTCCTCCTCTGGGCACCTGGAGCAGAGGCGGCTGGTGCTGACAGCTCCAAGGGAAGGTTTAAAAGCCACAGAGCAACCAAGGGCAGGGCTAGAGGAGGGGAGAACCATGCCTAGGCTCATGGAACCTGTCATGGAAATTTGCAGGGGCAGGTATAAATATGCAGGTAAGAATCAGTCTAGAGATAAGGCGGTTAGTTCAGTCAGGGAGGATGAGGCCCTCTTCTAGCAGTTGAGGTGTGAGCATCAAGGGAGGAGAAATTGCTTTTGTAGTTGGCTAGCCAGGCACAGAATTCCCACTACATTCATCTGACGAAGTGGGGATTCACCCACGAAAGCTTATGCTCCTGTACGTCTGTTAGTCTATAAGGTGCCACAGGACTCTTTGTTGCTTTTTACAGATCCAGACTAACACAGCTACCCCTGTGATACTCAAAAAGACAGTGTCCCCTGTTGGGTGTAAATCACTGACCTCTCTCCTCTCTGAGCACTGACTGCCCCTCTGTTTCCTTGCCTCTCAGTCTGTGCAGATGGGACCTTTCCCTCCAGTGCTGGAGGATTCACCCTTCTCATCTACCCTTGTCCCAAGCAGCACAGCGGGTGGGAATCTTACATGTACTGAGGTGACTTAGGAGCAGAAACCGCCCCCCACCTTCCATGCAATTGGCACTTGCCCCTCACTGAGCAGGATTAAAACTCCTGCAGGGAGACTGCTGGGCCACATCCCCTCTGGGCATGAGCAAAGCAGCAGCGTGAAAAGAACCTGGAGATGCTGGGGACTGAACACAGGACCTTATACATGTAAAACATACGCTCTACCACTGAGCTACATCTCCAGATGAGCCATGTGTGCTATAAGTTGCACTCAGAGCCCTCCTGTTTCCAGAGCACCTAGTGGCCTAAAAGCAGCATGGGGGACGCATTCCCTGCTCTGAGGGCCAAACCTGCTGTCCTGGAGGCTGCTGCTTCTTAGGGTCACTTTGCAGCAGGGCCAGATTCTATGTGTGGGGCAGAGAGAGTGGGTGCCCTGGACTCAGGGTGCAGAGATACTCTCAGCCCTCTCCCCTGCATTGGGTGGGGGGTGCTGCCACCCCCTACTGGAAGGTAATGTGTTGGGGGGAGGGGGGCACTGTGAGTCACTCAGCACCTGACCCTGGTGGCAGAAGTGCTGTGGGGAGCTCTAGGTGTTTCTAGGATCTGCTCTTTCCACCTGCCTGTGAAGTCCAGCTTTCCTCAGCACATTCACTGCGGTGCAATTGGGTCACTGTTTCCATGGCTGCACAGCAAAGAATCACTCCCAGTTTCCCTTCTATCTGTGGCAGGATTAGCCTGTGTCAGTGGTTAATGAGGTGGATCTAGTTGTAGATTGTTATTCATTCCCCACCTTGATAATTCAACCAGTCCCTTTCCCATGCAGATTCCCAGCACCTCAGTGATCCTGGTAGCAGGGGTTGGGGCCTGAGATTTTCAGGGTCCTTTTTCCCCTCCACCTGGAGTGAACTCAGCTTTTCCCCCATCCCAGACCATCCATGAAATAACAACAGGGGCATAAAGAAAGAGGGGAGGGAACATCTCACGGCCAGGGCTGGATGTGCCCAGGGCCCCCTGCTTGTCCATTGTTTCCATGGAATTTGGCCCCCTGCTTTGCACAAGGGACAGAGAAAGATCTTGCTGTTCCTGTGTCTGTGCAAGGAAAATTGTGCTTCCCTAGGAAAGAGAGGAGGGAAATGGCCCCATGGTGGGACAATTTCCTCAGGATTAAGACCTAAGGACTCAGGCTGAGAACTGATTTAACTCCACTCATCTGGGATTTAACAAATTGTCTTCCATGGAGCAGGGCCAGTTCCAGTGTTTTTGCCACCCCAAGTGGAAAAAAATAAATAAAAAAGCTGCAGTCAGCGGCAGCTCTACCTCTGCCACTTTTGGCAGCAAGTCCTTCCCTCCGAGAGGGACTGAGAAGGCTGAAGCCTCCCCTTTCCATTGACAGCCCCAGGGACCTGCTTGCTGTGCTGGTGCCTGGAGCCAGCCCTGCCATGGAGACACTGGGAAGATGGGGGGAATCAGGAAAATACTACGGATTTGTTTACCCTGCAAGTGAAGAATAACTGGAGTATTTTTGGTTTAAAGTCACTTTTCCCTGACTGGGAATTGAACCCAGGCCTTGGCAGTAAAAGTGCCAAATCCTAACCACAAGGGAACAGGGAGGTGATGATACTGTTTTTCTTTTCACTTATGTTACACTTTCTTAGGCTACTTTCTAGCCAATTTCTGAAGCTGCTCCATTGTCCACTCCCTGAGGGGCTAAGAGCAGAAAGTGCAGGAATCCCTGTACTCAGGGTCACAACCTGAGACCAACCCAAGCCACTGAAACAAACATAAATGATGCTTCCTCCAGCAGGATCACAGAGCAACACAAAGAAAACCCAGCAGGAACAATCCTCCTCTGCCTTCATTTACCCCATTGCAACCCTCTCAGCAGCCAACTCCTGTGGGAAGGACACTGAGCTGATAGGAGCTCTGGCATAGAGACCAAGGCAGGGGTGTTGCACCCCCTGGGTGTGAGCTGATCACATTCTGACTCTGGAGGAGGAGGGAAAGGTGATGGCCACATGATGGGGCCAGTATGTACCACAACATGGTTCTTTTATGTGGGATGACTCTGAACATTGACTGATCTCCACTCCCTTGGATTTGAAGAGATGTTTAGTTTTGCACTTGGGAACCTGTAAGGCTGAAGCAATTTTATGGATGGTGACACTACGATTGAAGGGTTATTTAATGTTGTAGAAATTGTTAAAAACACTGAGCTTAAACTGGAACTGCCTGTTATTAAAGGCTGGTTTCCCCACATCAGTTCCATAAGCTCTGCTAGAAACACCCTGGCTTCTCTCCTGCCTCAGTGGGAATTGGAGGGAATCGTCCCCTGCTGCCCTTGGCTCCAGGCTGGTTTTTCTGGGGAGGGGACGTGGAATTGATTTGTTTGCTGTTGAGAAGGGAGCCAGGCCAGTTCTCAGGGAACGAGAACTCCCAGCATCTTCCCAGCCCAGCACAGGCTGCTGCCCTGTCCCAGCCTCTGTTCCCCTGGGGGCCCTGCGTGTTTGACTCTAGAGCAGGCCGAGAGCAGCAGCTGAGGCAGAGGACAGCCTGGGCCGGGCAGAGAAGAAGGAGTTTAGCCAGCAAAAAAGGTAAAATGGTAGTGGAGTATCACCTTGGACTCGATGGCATTTCTCCACTGGTCTGTCTGCTCTGGGGCAGGGACAATAACACGTCCTGCTGCATTCGTTATTTCAAAGGGTGGTTTAGGATTTTCATTCTCACACACGATGCACAAAGCAGGACTCAACCCTCAGCATAAACTAAATGAGCTGCCCACAGATTCTGGCAGCCACAATGAGCATTTGGTGCGAGAGCTCAGACCTGCCCCTGTCCCAGAGGGAGGGGGGTCATCTGGGAGGGGACTGGACCACTGACCTATCAGCTCTTAAGTCCCAAACTTTCAGTAACTCTATTATCAGTGCCTGTGAGTGTAATTTAAACCATAAGAAAAGCCACACTGGGCCAGACCAATAGTCCATCTAGCTCTGAATCTTGTCTTCTGACAGTAGCTAATGCCAGGTGCCCCAAAAGCCACTCCCTAAGGTACCAGGGGGAGTTGAACCCAGGATCTCTTGTTACTAAAACGGTGCTTTAATCAGCTAAGCCATGGTGCCTGCTGTTAGTCAAAGCATCCTGTTTGCCCAAACCTGACTGTCTGCCAACCCCCACTGGGGCCTGACAAGCTTTGCTTGTGTTTGGATTCTGTAAAGCAGAGGAGCAGGTGAAGTTTTGCTCCCAAGGTGGGTGTGTGATTCTTTGCACAGGTCTATGCTGCAAAATTAGGTCGGTTTAACTACATTACTCAGGGTTGTAAAAAAATTTACCCCCCCCCCCCAAGCAATGCAATTCTATCAACCTAACCCATGTGCAGATAGCGCTGTGTCAACAGGAGGGCTTCTCCCATCAACAGAGCTTGGGGAGGGACTTGGTTAGTGACGACCCAGAGAACAGGTGGCCCATGACTCTTGCATGTCGGGAGGCTGGGCATGAGCTCTGGAAGCTCCCTAGAAGTTAGTCCACCTCTTGCTCGCTCCTCTCCTCCCTCCTCCTTACCTGCTGCTCGTGCCTCTACACCCTCTGCCCCAAGGTCTGCCCACCACCCACACCTCTCTGCCCCTCCTGTGACACCCATCCTGCCTGCCACCCACACCTCTCTGCCCCTCCTGTGACACCCATCCTATCCACCACCCACACCTCTCTGCCCCATCCGTGACACCCATCCTGCCTGCCACCCACACCTCTCTGCCCCTCCTATGACACCCATCCTGCCTGCCACCCACACCTCTCTGTCCCCTCCTGTGACACCCATCCTATCCACCACCCACACCTCTCTGCCCCATCCGTGACACCCATCCTGCCTGCCACCCACACCTCTCTGTCCCCTCCTGTGACACCCATCCTGCCTGCCACCCACACCTCTCTGTCCCCTCCTGTGACACCCATCCTATCCACCACCCACACCTCTCTGCCCCTCCTGTGACACCCATCCTATCCACCACCCACACCTCTCTGCCCCTCCTGTGACACCCATCCTATCCACCACCCACACCTCTCTGCCCCATCCATGACACCCATCCTGCCTGCCACACACACCTCTCTGTCCCCTCCTGTGACACCCATCCTATCCACCACCCACACCTCTCTGCCCCATCCGTGACACCCGTCCTGCCTGCCACCCACACCTCTCTGTCCCCTCCCCTGCCCAGCCCAGCCTACCCTCTGCTCCCACCCTGAGACCCGCTGTGCCCACCTCTTTCTTCATGCTGCTGTTGTTATTCCATGAATCATCAGGGATGGAATAAAAAGCTGAGTTTACTCCAGAGTGAGGAAAGAAAGGAGCCACCAACCCCCTGGCAAAGCTCAGTGCCCCAGAGAAAACCTGCCCCCTGCTATCGCAATCACTGATGTGCTGGGGATATGACGGGAAAGGGACTGTCTGAATTAAGGCAGGGCCCAGGGGATGGAGGCGGGGCAAGCGCTGGGGGTGGGCAGGGAAGTGACTCTGCACAAGCGGCCCCTCCTCAGCCCATCTCTCCCCCCCTGTGTCTGTGGCTCCCAGCGCTGCTGGCCCCACTGACCCCCCCCCCCCCCCCCCCCCCCGGCTCTGGCTCCCCTCAGGAGTGGCCGATCCAGCTCCAGGAGAGCAGGTGCCCCCTGGGTCAAGTGTCCCAGCCAGAGGGGAAGGGGGCAGCCCAGGAGTTCTCAGACGGGGGGTTACAGCCCCTCGTGGGGGGGTGTGAGGTTATTATGTGGGGGTCACAAACTGCCCGGCTCTGCAGGCAGCAGCAGTGAGGGTGGCAATGGAGCAAAGTCTGCTGTGAAAAGTGATATTGACAAATGTCTTCACACCCCCAGTGTTACACAGTAACTATTTTAAAAACCCTTTTCTGCTTATAACAATAATTCAATCGACGTGTGTTCTAGGCTGAATTTAAAAGTGGTGAGAAAAGTTAAACTCATTTTAAAGAATTGGGTTATAAATTAAGCATTTCAAATAACGTTAAATATGAAAAAATGTGTTTTGAATTGATGGGGGGGAGGGGGTCGCACTCGGCACCTTGCTTTGTGCAAGGGGTCACCAGTTCCAAAAGTTTGAGCCCCACTGGGTTACACAGGGAAAGAGCAAAGAGAGACCCTGAAACAGGCCTGCAGGGGAAATCCCTGGGGAGAGGGGTTCCGAGCTCACAAATCTTCCCCGCTCCAGTTACTGCCCCATCCCTGGGCTGTATCTCCAGTGCGGAGGCCATCACAGATCCCCTCTCTGCCCAGGGGGCTTGCACAGGTAGTTCCTTCTGCCAGGCCTCTGCCTCCCTGAATAACTGCGTAAATTCACTGGTGCTCCTCCCCTCCCCCCGCTTCTCTCTGTGACCCTTCTGCCACTGGGAGTCGGCAGCAACATGGCCCAGGGTTCAATATCTTGGGGATCCTTTTAAACAACACAACACAGAACCCGCTCGAGCCCCCACCCAGTAACCTGGGACAATCCCACACCACCCCTGGGTGACTCTAGGGGCAATACTTCCCCTGGCCAGCACCGAGTCTGAGCCTGTGTCTACTCTACCAATGGCAACAACGGGTTCCGCTCGACAACGATTCACAGCAGTGCGGCCCGACACACGGTCATCTTCATCCTCTGAGTCAGGAAACCCACAAAAGCCTCTTCTTTTGTACTGGGGCAGGCAAAAATAAGGGGACACTAAATTATTCTGATTGCTAAAAGTAGTTTAGGGGGTTGTGTATTTTTGAAAAAAAATCAATACTGATCCTTCTAGCTAGCAGCATGAGATAAAGAAAAGAACCTGGACAAACCTTGTCAGTAACGGCTAAGGTCCTAAATGGGAAATCAGCAGCGGTTTGTAGCTGGGGGACCGCACAGTCTGAATGTGTATGACCCAACCCCAGCCCCACCCCCACCCCCACATAGCGGTAGGGCTTGTCACTCTCTCTGTGCATTGGTGTGGTGGCTGAGTGGTTAACCAAGCAGTGACAATCCAAGCAAGTTCCCTGAGTCAATTCTGCACCAATAAAAATTCTGTGCACAATATTTTAGAATTCTGCAAATTTTATTTGCCAATAAATAAATGTGGAGGCTCCAGCATGACAGTGGGGAGCAGAGGCTCCTGGATGCCCAGAGGTGGGAGATCACCTTGCAACCCCCTCTCCCTTCCAGGGAAACAGACTCTGTGGTGAGGCTGCACCTCTCTGCTGCCTACTCCAGGAGCCCCCAAAAGACTCCCCAGAACTGCTCATGAGGGGTGCATGACCACTCCTGGGGCTTCCCTATCAGAAAGTCAGATCAGCTGGCCCCAGGCGATTTGAAAGGCCCTGGGGGCTCCTGCCACTAGTACCGGCAGCACCGTGGGGCTAAAGCGGATTCCTGCCCACCCTCGCTCTGCACGGCGCACCACTCCCAGAAGCACCTGACACGTCCCTGTGGGGTGTGTCTCTCACACGCTGCCCCTGCCCCAAGCACCAACTCTGCCATTGGAACTGCAGCAATGGGAGCTGCAGAGGTGGTGCCTGTGGGCAGTGGCCCCAGGAGATTCCCCCCAGCCTCCTCCTTGTAGAAGTTGCTGCCAGATGTGGGTGCGGGTCACTTTCAGGAGCTTCCCAAGTTAAGGTGCTACACCCCAACACTCTGCCCCAGCCCAGATCCTGCACACACCGAAACTCCCTCCCTGAGTCTGCCACTGCCCCCCCTGCCCCCCAACCCCTGCCCCAGCCCAGAGCCTGCACACACCCGAACTCCCTCCCTGAGTCTGCCACTGCCCCCAACCCCTGCCCGCACCCCCTGCCCCAGCCCAGAGCCTGCACCTCATGCACCCAAATTCCCTCCCAGAGCATGCACCCCTCCTGCATCCAAACTGCCTCCCCTGCCCTGCCCATCCCAGAACCTGCACCTCACGTACCCAAACTACCTCCCAGAGCCTTAGGCAGAGATTGGGGAGGGAAGGGGCAGGACTTGGACCCGTTCTGGGCATCACCAAACGTTATATAAACCTGGCAACCCTGAGCTGGAGCCCTAGTCACTGCCCATCTCTCGCCCTCCAGGAGGGGACTCTGTGGGGCAGGGCTCTGCCGGGGCTTTCTTCCTTCCTTTAATCACCGTGGAAGGGTGAACAGGGAGAGAATTTGTTCTTCTTTTCTGAACACACGCAGGCAGCTGGATTATTTCCAGGGCTGTAATAAAAACCAAACTAGCAGAGGATGGTTTCGATCCATCGACCTCTGGGTTATGGGCCCAGCACGCTCCCGCTGCGCCGGGAGGGGGGGAGCTTCCTGCAGGATGGATTCCCAGTGCAGCTCCCGAGCTGTGCCCTGGCGAGCGGTGCCCAGGGGATTTAGACGCTTTAGCGGCAGGTGATTGACACGCGCTGGGTCCCACCCCCAGCGCTGAACTGACCCGCGCTCGCTGCATTCTCCGCCGGGGGCTCCTTGGTCCGATGGTTCAGCCGCACCAGCCCCGCCCCCGCTTTTCCCCTGGGAGACCCGGCCCTCTCCTGCCCCTCCGGGCTGAGGCGGGTCCCGCTTCCCCGCGGGTCCCAACCCCCCAGCGAGGGGCCCGGGGGCGGGGCCAGGCCCGGGGAGGAGCCGCCCCTTCCTGCCCCCCCCCGCCCGGCCCGGCCCCCGCCCCTGTGTGCGGCAGCGGGGCCATGGCCGGGGCCGGGAGCGCAGCGCGGGGCTGCTCCAGCCCTGCAGCCCGCGGGGCAGCGCGGTGGGGCCGGGGACACGCGTGGGGCGGACACGCTCCTGCCGGGCCCGGCTGCCTGGTTCGCCCCCTGCCCGGGGGGGTCCCCGCGCTCCCCGCGGCCGGACGGGGCTGCCCGGGGCGAGTGGCCCGGGCGGGGCGGAGCCCGGGAGCTGCAGGGGGGCCGGAGCGCGGCTCGGCTCGGCTGCAGAGCTCGGAGCCCAGGCTGGGCCCGGGAGCGGGGGGAGCGGGGAATCGGGGGGCGGATTTGGGGTGTCAGAGCCGGGCGGGGGCGGGGAGCGGCTGGGGATGGGGACTGTGGGGCTGCTGGGAGTTTGGCATGTGGTGGTGGGGGGTCAGGACTGTGGGGCTGCTGGGAGTTTGGGGTGTGCTGGGGGATCAGGGCTGGGGGTTGGGGATGTTCCGGGGGCTCCATGTTCAGATCTGGCCCTGCGGGAGCTTTGGGGGCTGGCGCTAGGGAAAGTGGGGGACTGTCTGAAGTTGGCTGCTTGGGATGTGGGCGAGGCCCCGGGGAGCTGGGGGTTGGGCTGCCCCCCTGTCCCTGCAGCCTGGGGCCCTGCGTTTCCTCTGGGAAAGCTGCTCCCTGTTTCACCAGCTCCTCTCAGTCTGAGTCCCAGGGACCCTGCCCAGGCGTCTGCAGGGCAGGATGGGCCCTGAAATCTGGCAGCTGGGAGGTTTGCAGCAGTTTCTAACCCTCCCTCCCCTGCTTCTTCCAGGAGGTACCACAAAAGCATCCGGCCCCCCTGGGAAAAGAGAGAGAAGCAGCCAAAGCCGAGGAGCAGCGGCAAAGCGAGGAGCTGCTGGTAGGTGCCCAGAGCCCCCCGCCACTGAGGTTTGCCTGGCATAAGAATGACCTGGTGAATGCAGGGCCCACCCTGCCCGCCTCAGCCAGGGACCCATCCCCGCTGGAGCCCAGGGAGCCTGCAGGGTCAGACACGGGGGTAACGTGATGCCCTTAGGATGCAGGAGGCTGCTGGGCAGCACAGGGTCAGTCTGTGTTAGCCCAGAGCCCCTGCCCACGGGCTGTCTGGACGTCACAGTGACCAGGGATCCTTTCTAGCTCCTGGGGGGATGGGGAGGAAGGAGATGAAACGTGGGCTGCAGAGATGGAGGATTTGGCTCAGTGCACGTTGATGAGGTTTCGGGGAGAAGTGTCCCTCCTGTAGGTGATGTACAGCTCACCCCGGCCCTGATCCCACCTCCCTTCCTGGGATAAATGAACTTCCCATCCCCCACCGCAAGAGATCTTGTGTTCTGGTAAATAACTCTGCCACCCGCCCCGAGGCGCATTTATGATTTTCCCCAGTTACCGAGCAGGTGAATTTCAGTGTTGATAAATGCAAAATAATGCACATTGGAAAAGATAATACCAAATGGACATAAACTGATGGGGTCTAAATTAGCTGTTACCACTCAAGAAAGAGATTTTGGAGTCACTGTGGATAGTTCTCTGGAAACATCCACTCAATGTGCAGCGGCGTCAAAAAAGCAAACAGAATGTGGGGAATCATTAGGAAAGGGATAGACAATAAAACAGAAAATATCCTATTGCCTGTATATACATCCATGGTATGTCCACACCTTGAATACTGCCTGCAGATCTGGTCACCCCATCTCAAAAAAAAAAAAAAAAAAAAACCCATTGGAATTGGAAAAGGTTCAGAGAAGGCCAACAAAAATGATGAAGGGTCCGGAACAGCTTCCGTATGAGGAGAGATGAATAAGACTGAGGCTATGGCTACACGCCGCAGCTTTTAGCAACACGGCTGTGCCGCTACAGCCGTGCCGCTAACAGGCGCACAGAGTAGCTGCTGTTTGTTGGCAGGAGAGACGTGCCAGTGTAGACAAAGCCTGAGACTGTTCAGCTTGGACAAGAGACTACTGGGGGGGGAGGGGGTGGATTTGGTAGAGGTCTATAAAATCGTGACTTGTGTGGTGAAAGTAAATCAGGAAGTGTTATTTACTCCTCATAACACAAGAACTAGGGGTCACCCAGTGAAATGAATAGGCAGCAGGTTTAAAACAAACAAAAGGAAGTATTCCTTCACACAGCACATAGTCAACCTGTGGAACTCCTTGCCAGAGGATGTTGTGAAGGCCAAGACGCTAACAGGGTTCTAAAAAGAACTAGATAAGTTCATGGAGGACAGGTCCATTAGTGGCAATTAGCCAGTATGGGCAGGGATGGTGTCCCTAGCCTCTGTTTGCCAGAAGCTGGGAATGGGCAACAGGGGATGGATCACTTGATCCATGGGACACCTGGCATTGGCCACTGTCGGTAGACAGGACACTGGGCTAGATGGGCCTTTGGTCTGACCCAGTCTGGCCGTTCTTATGTTCTATGTTCCCCTGTTACTGAGCCGCCCTCTCCCTGTTGCAGAAACAGACGGCAGCCGAGAGGCAGAAGATCGTCTGGGAGTGGCAGGAGCTGCGAGGGTTTCTGGAGGAGCAGGAGCAGCGGCTGCTGGCCCGGCTGGAGGAGCTAGAGAGAGACATTGTCCAGAGAAGGGATGAGGGCGTCTGCAGCCTGTCCTGGGAGATTTCCCTGCTCAGCGAGAGGGGAGGAGAGAAGGGGCAGCAGCCGCTGAGCCAACCCCTGCAGGTCAGGCTGTCATTGCAAGGATCATACGCAGCGTTTCTCTAGGCGCTTCTGAGCCCTGGACCCCAAAGCACTTTACAGAGTGGGGTCGGGGCATTATCCCTCTGGGGCAAATGGGGAAAGTGAGGCAGAGGGAGGGGCAGAGCCCTGCCCAAGGTCACCCGGTGGGTCTGGCAGCGGCGCCACGGATGGGCCCTGGGAGTCCTGGATGCTGCAGCCCCAAGACCTTCTCTCCTGGAAATGTCTCTCTGCATTTGCTCTTGGAGGGTGAAATCCCCTCCCCCACCATGCTGAGGTCCCGAGCCAGGCCCAGGGCCCCTCACATGGCAGGTTATTGGGTTTAGTGGGGCCAGGGGCCTTCTGGGTCTCTCAGCACTGGGGGGAATTTGATTCTCAATGCAGAGAAATATCTTCTGCCTGCAAAGTGCCTGGGGAGATTTCCACAGTGGCGACCCGCCCGCAGGGATTGCTGGGGCTGGTGGGGGAAAGTCCCTGACGGGGGTGGGGAGAGCAGCTGCTCTGGGAATGTAAACCTGAAATTCCCCTACTGCCCGAGGCCTCAATGGTGACCCCTGCAGAGCAGGAGGCCTCCCCGCCCAGGGACACTCCCCCGACGGCCTCCTCTTTCTCCCCCTCTTTAGGGTGCTGGGAGCACTGGGGGCAGGTAAGTCCTGGGCTCCATTTCGCTCCCCCTCTTGGGCCGTTAGGTTTGATAACTGCGCTGAATAGGAAGCTGCCCCCTGCCCTGGGAGCGTGTGATTCTGGCTCCCCTAGTGGCTGACTCAGGTAGGAGAAGAGCCGGTTACTGTCTGGTCGCTCATGAGGTCACAGCAGGGCTGCTAGACCCAGGGCCGATGGGACAGACCAGGCCTGTCTCCTGGACTGATGTGGCTGCTTCACGTATTCCGAGGGTGCAGAATCTCAGTTTTCACATTTGTTAAAGTGAGTTGCTGGCCCTCAGCACCTCCCCAGTGTAAACGGAGACAGTGTTGCCTTGCTGGGGCTGCCAGCAGCCTGAAGCCGTAGCTCTGAGAGCGTGAACTCTCCTGTCCCCTGTTAATGTCATCGGGGCGTCAACTGAAATAGCAACACTTTGATGTCAACATTCAACGTTCCCTGGCTGATTACCTGAGCAGGTGGATCAGGGAGAGGGTGGGAGTGAAGCCTTTGTGGGGTGGGAACAGGGGGTTGCTGTAGGGAGGGAAGAACAGAGGAGAGACACAACGACAAGGAAGCGAGAGAGAAATGGAGAAAGGAGGGTGGGAAAGGCAGGAAACACAGGGAAGAACCAGCAGGGCCCTACAGGGTGTCCGGGAAGGGGCTGTTTTCCTCCTCAGTGACACTGAGTGTGACAGACAAAGACTTGGCAAAATACTAAGAACTAAAATTTTATTTCCAATGCGAAGGGCAGATTCTCCCCTTGTTCCTCGTACGTGGGTGTCCCATGGGGAGCAGTGGGTGTTCTGCTGTGAATGGAGCAGGGCACAGAGTCCTAACCTGATGCCCTGGCCGTAACGGACAGGGCAATGTGGCCCTCTCTGCGAATGAGCTGGACACCCCAGGGTTACTGCTTCAGCTGAAGGGTTCGGGGGTTTTGGTGTTTAAGGGGCCAGACTCATTCCCTGCTGGAGCCCTGGGCTCTGTCTGTGGCCACTGTCAGCATGTAGGACCTGCCCACTCTGGTCTGTGTCTCCTCCCTTTCCACATGATCCCCGTGCTGGTGCCCCTTGTTACTGCAGTAACCCAGCGTAGGGGGTGGCTCTGCCCCCCCCAGAACCAGAGCGTCCCTGAGAAAGCTCCTGAACAATGTCTCCGTTCCTTGCTCTAGTGTCTCCCCACTTCCCGTCTCTCTGGGGAGCACAGGGCTGAGGTGACTCACCCTGACAACGACCATCTCAGGCTGCAAAGCTCAGATCCAGGTTTCCTGGAGTTTGGGGGTTGCTGCGCTCAGGGTCTGGGGCTCAGGCCTATTTCTCACCCCTCCTTTCCCCAGCAGGGAGGACGGGACGTTTCAGAAGCCAGAGCCGTCGTTTGTGGAGCTGGAGAAGAGACTCAGCGATTTCTCTCTGCAAAGTGCCGTGCTGCAGGAGGTGCTGCTGGGATTCAAAGGTGAATTGGAGTCTGGGGGTGGCGTCTCCTCTGGTTAGAGCGACCCTCACCCTGCGGGGGAGTCGGGGACTCTAGTGATGTCACTGATCCTCGGCTCCATCTCACAGCCCAGCTCAGCGAGTCGCCCTTCCCCATGGAGCAGCCCTGTGGGGCTGGCTCTGTCTTGCAGCGGCTGCGTTATCGGCCTCTGATTTCTGTCACCATCTCGTAGTTAACAGCAGTTCCATTAATAAGCAATGGGGATTTCTCCATGAATGCGAGGGCCTGAATTCTCACCTCTCCCATCTTCTCCTTCCCCTAGAGACGCTGCGACGGGGGCTGGGGAGCGACACAGGTACGTGTCTGTCTCTGACTGGCCATGGGGAGATTTCAGACCAATAACCATGTTAACGACAGGGGATCGCAGCCTCCAGCACCTAGAAGCTGTGTAACAATGGGAAGCGATGTTACTTTGTTCTTGCACCACTATATTTTCAACTGACTTGTCTCTTAAATATTTTAGCTCATCAATGTCACGTAAGCTTTTAAAGCGTTTTGCAGGTTTTTTAGTACTCATTAATTTTTTTGCCTTTACTTTCTTTAATTATTGCATTTTTTACTGACTACATTAAATTTAAGAATTTTTTTGCCCTTTTAATTGCAGTAATATTAATAGTGTTTTTAATTAAGTTTGCGTAGTCTGATTTTAAAGCTTTTTTTTAAAAGACCACTAAGGTCTTTGACAACTTTTCCTGTGTTTGAGTGGCTGCTTGATACTTTTTTTTAAAAAAATACAAAGGCTGAGTATAATTAGTTTTTAAAAAAAATATAGACTTTTTTTGTTGTGACTCTAAATTGGTAATGGTCACATTTTTAACTTATTATTTTAGTGCACTATTTACCTCTTGTGACACAGGTTGTAGCTGATTTTTACACTTTAAATAAATAAAACAGCTATTAGCATCTAATTTGGTTAAAACAGCAATTCAATATATATATATATATTTTTGCATAACCTGCACTTCTTTAAGAATGCAACGTTTGTTTGGTTCTTTTAATTAACTTTTTGCGCTAAACTTTTTTTTTATGCTTACATTATGCCTTAAATTAGTTTATATTTCTTGGAATGTTTTTATTTATTTAATATAGATTCTTAATTTTTTTTTCTCCCCATACATTCCTAGCCATCCAGATGATGATTAATTTCTGGGAAACATCCTCAGCAGAATTATTTGAAGGTGTTGCACCATACAATAAAGGCACAGAGGCAGTGGCTTGTGGGAAAGAGGGTAAGTTTCATTACTAATCCTGCTCTTAAAAAGAGGGGTCTTTTTAGAAAACTAGTTTAACGTACAAGCACTGAGAGACTTTAAGAAAGTCACTAATCATGGGAGCAATGGGTCTCTTTGGAACATATTTTAACTGACAAGCCCTTAGAGCCTTTCTGAGAAACAGGATAGAACTATGGTCAAAATGAAGTGCAAATTCATGAACGTGCATCATGAGGAGAAAGAGGAGGGAACACAAATTAAAATATAATGAAAACAAAGCATCTCAGAAAGGAAATATATCAGTTTAGTAGCAGTGTTGCCATGTCAGGGGTGAGGTGGGAGATGATTTTCTCTCTCTCCCGCCCCCCCCCCCATCTCTTTTTAAAAGTCCCAAAAGGAATAAAAGTAGGTGGCATAGTTAATTTTTTATTATTTTGTTTACTAATTAAATCCATGTCCCTAAGGCCAATTTTGGCCTAGGTAACTTTGTTGCCACGTTTTCTTGTTCACCGAGCACAGAGCTTAGCACTGGCCCTGAACGACATCATTAGCCCCCTTTTGTTTGGACTAATTTAATTTTCTGTCGTTGGTCGTCTTGCACCTGTGCATGGCCTTCATGGCTGAAAGAATTTAACCTACTTTTCATCAACTTGCTGCTATAGGGTATTGTAAGATCTTATGAACTTTTGTCTTCTTTTTACAGTGAAGTAAGGCAGAGAGTTCAAAACGTGGGTGTTACTGGAATTAACAGTTCCCAGGGTTGGTCCATGTATGTCATTGCACTGGGCTCATTCACACCATGTAGCACTCTCTCCCCATGCGTAGTCAATGCTGATACAAAAGAATGATCTAGGCTGGTGTTTCTCAGCTGGTGATTTGTGACCCCTGGGGGTCAGGAAAGGCAGTCAGGAGGCGGTGAGATGTTGAGTGTTTCATTATGATCTAAAGCAAAGAAAATCTCACTCCCCCACTCCTGCACTCCCCTGTTCACTGTGGTCAGTGTTCTCTGCCAGCCTCTAGAAATATACAAGTTATATATAGACTCAGCACTGGATATATGTTGTATTCTTACTTTTTAAGTAAATGTTCAGAGGTCAGAAAAAAATTGACTGCCACTAAGAGGTACTTGCTTACTTATTTCAGCTGTGAAATGAGAGTTTGCAGCTGTGCACAGTAACCCTTTCATTGCCTGTATCCCAGCCAGCGAGACCGAAACCCCTGCGGTGATTAGTAGAAATGGGGACGAGGCAGAAAGTTTTGATTCAAACTGGCATTGAGTGCTGTCAGCGATCGCAGGAGAGCAAAGGAACCCAGGGATCGTTGGTCACTAAGTCTCCCAGGCAGAGGGGGGGGGGGGGGGGGAACAGAATGCAGAAAATGAAGGAGAAATAAGTGAGGGAGGGGGGGCGGAGGTCACAAGCTCCCAAACCTGCCCACATCTGGTCATAGAGTCATAAAGTCCAGGGGGCCAGAAGGGACCCCTGGATCATCTGGTCTGACCTCCTGTCTAGCACTGGCTGCCAACACCCCCCAGCACCCGCCCACTAAACCCAACAGCTGGAGTGAGACCAAAGCCTTGCAGCCCCCAGGAGACTAGACTCTTACATGCCCCAGGCAGAGAATAGGAGGGACCGAGGTGCCCCAGTGCCCCAGACCCCTGCAGTGGCAGGGAAATGGTTAAGTGAGATATTTCTGGGTGATCCTAGTGAGTGCCCCACACCCCACGCTGCAGAGGAAGATGAAAAACCCCTTCTCCCCCCCCCCCCCCCCCGTCACTGACAACCTGACCTGGGGGGGGGGAAATTCCTTCCCCATCTCACCTATAGTGTCAGTTAGACCCTGAGCATGGGAGCAAGAACCAGCCAGCCAAGCCCCTTAGAGAGAGAGACTGAGTGATCAGTGCCACTTCACAGCCCTGGTCCACCCCGCCCAATATCCTGTCGTCTTCTCTGGCCATTCGTGAAGCTTCAGAGGAAGGAGATTAAATAAACCCTCTCAAAATACACTGGGGGGGTGGGGGGAGAATCCCTTCCTGACCCCTACCAGTGGTGGCTGAAACCCTGAAGCATGAGGCTGAGGAACATAATACATAGAATGGAAGTGAGCCCCACGTAATGTTCCACTATTGGTCTCTATTGACAATGGCTTCCATCTTAATATCACCAGCAAACTTCATTTTATTTACCACGCCAGCACTGGGCAGACTTTGTCCTGTCCCTGCCTCTGTCTGGTCCCCACCGTTGGGGGAGTTGCTGTGCACAGTTTTAAAAGTAGCACAGTGGGTTTAGTGCTGGTGGAAGGGGTTGGGTCTGGGCTGTGATAAAGTGATGGAATGTTTTCCCAGCATGCGAGTCAGAAACATCTTGTGCAGGGAAAGGGCCGGGGAAGATCATGATGTGACAGGAACTAACTTCTGAAATCTTCCCTGTCACCCTTCTCACCCTGACAGGCGGCAGAGTAACACCCACCTGTGGCTCCAGATTGTCCCAGCCTCCCACGGGACAGGGAAGGGAACTGGCTGTAGTGGAGCCAGTCCAGGTAGGGATTATTGCGGGGTTGCTAGTGGGTTCCTGCTGGAGGGGGAGGGGCAGGAAATACTGAGGGCCTGGGATCTTTGGGGGAGCTCAGTGTGGAGGGGGGATGGGGGCAGGAAACACCCAGGGTGGAGAAAGGGAGGGGGACAAGGCGTGTGACAAACTTGCTGGGAATTGTTTAACCCGAGTCCTGGATTCCGGGAACAGACCCATGGGTCTTGGGGGAGGAAATGACCCTATTTGTGGAATGGGGTTGTGTTGGGAGTGGGGGAACCCTGGACAGCGCTGGGGAAATGTATCAGGTTCCCAGTCCAAGAACATGAACCTACTGGCCAGAGGCTGCTAGGAGATTCGAAGGAGGGGGTGGGAGGTTACCCACCAGTGGGGCCTAGAGTAGATAACCCCTCCCCTTCCTTCCAGCTGCTGGCAATGGGAAGCCTGTTGGGATTCCTACTGGGGAGCCGACCCTGGAGCCTGCTGGGGGCCCCATCCCCCGTATCAGCCTCTGGCTTGTAGGTGTGTGATGGAGGAGAAGACCCTTCCCCCTCTGTCTGCTGGGGGGGTGAGGGGATCTCTAGCTCCCCTCCTGTTTTGCCTCCTGGCTGCTCTGAGCAGGGTGGGGGTGGGACCCTGCTGACTGTCTCTCTCTCAGAACATCCATTTGATTGGCTCCTTTCCCCCATGAATAGTGGGGCTGTGAGAGGGGCAGCAGGTTGTGAGTGGGGGGCTCTTGCTCTTTCAGGGGCCGGTGACCTTCGAGGAAGTGGCTGTGTATTTCACCAGGGAAGAGTGGGCTCTGCTGGACCCCACTCAGAGAGCCCTCTACAGAGACGTCATGCAGGAGAACTATGAGAATGTGACCTCGCTGGGTAAGGATTCCCGTCCCCTCAGTTCTTAGAAGGGGAAATGAAGAGATACGGTTCACACCACCCCCACAATGCCACCTTTGCTCTGCCCTGTCTCAGCAACAGCCAATTGAGTGCATTGAAATGGGGCAGACTAGGTCCCTCAGGGTTCACATGCACCTCCCTTCATATCACAGTCACAGCTCTGCCAAGCTGCTCCAACTCCTCCCGCCACCATCCAGTTACAGCTACAGCTGACCCAGTGCAGGGAGCGTGGGAGGGGAGAAGATGATGGGGGAGCTAGTGCTTGTGGGGTGCCACAAGGTAGGGAAGGCTGAGTGTAGTGGGAGGAAATAGATAGGGATGTGGAAGACTAGAGGGAATCAGGGAGGGATGGGTACCATGGAAGGAAGAGGAGGTGAGGAATCAGAGACAGAATCTCCTGGGAACAGGGAGTGTGGTTGGTTTGGGGGAGTGGGAGCCTGGGAATGGAGAAAGGGGGTGGAGGTCCCAGCAGTGGTGCTGTTGGAGCAGGGGGGATTGGGTAGGAGATCTGGGATCCTTGGAAGTGGAAAAGACTGAGGATAGTGGGAAGGGGATGGGGAGTGGTTGCTCCAAGGAGCAGGAAGGATCCTGGTGGCAGTGGGAAGGGAAGGTTTCAGGGAGGCAGATATTTGGGGCCCTCCACTGAGAATGCTTTTGCCATAGTCTCTAATGATCTCTCCCAAGCAAAGCTCAGAACCAGTGCTCCACCCTTATTCTTCTTTACCTGTCAGCCGCCTTTAATACCACTGACCATGGTCGTCGTCTTGACATCTTGTCTGCTTCCTGGTTCTCCTCCTACCTCTGTAACCACTTCTTCAGCGTGTCCTTAGGAAGATCGTCCTCACCCCCACTCCAGTTTTCTGTGGGGCTTCTACAGGGCTTGGTCACTTCCTCTGCACTTTATCTCTGGGAAATCTCACCCCCAAACACAAATTCAGCTACTGTCCATATGCTGATGAATCACAGATCTACCGCTCTACTCCAGACCTGTCTCCTTCTGTCCAAACTGAAATCCCCGCCTCCCTCTGATGACTTCTCGTGGATGGCAGCCATCAACTCAAGCTCAACAGCTGAAATGTTGATAACAGAGCTCTTAATCCCCTAAACCAGCCCTCATCTCCTTTCTTGCTGTTCATCTCAGAATTAGCTGATGGAATCTCAGAGCCTCTGGCAATATTTGCAAACTCAGATGACAGGAGAGGTCCCAGAAGACTGGAGAAGGGTTAACATAGTGCCCATCTTTACAAAGGGGAAAAGGGAGGAGCTGGGGAACTATAGACTAATCAGCCTGACCTCAATACCAGGGAAGCTACTAGAGCAATGTATAAAACATTCAATTTGCGAATACCTGGAGGATGAAGAGGTAACCGATAGCAGCCAGCATGGATTTACTAAGAACATAGCATGACAACCCAGCCTGATATCCTTCTTGGATAGGGTAACTAGTTTGGTGGCTAAAAAACCTGGACTTCAAAAAGGCTTTTGACACAGTCCCATGAGTAAGCTGGAGAAATGCAGGCTCAATGGAACTCCCATTAAGTGGATATATAATTGGTTACACAACCGCAAGCAAAGAATAACTATTATTGGAATGATGTCAGATTGGAGGGATTTCTCAAATGGGGTTTCACAGAGATTTGTTTTGGGTCTGCTGCTATTTAACTTCTTCATTAATGACCTGGATGTAGGAATAGAGAGCATACTGATCAAATTTGAAGACGACACAAAGCGGGGTTGTCCACACTTGGGAGGCTAGAGCAAAATTTCAAAGGAATCGTGATAAATTGGCAAACTGGGCTTTAGACGCCAATGAAATTGAACAAAGACAAGTGTAAGGTGCTACACTTCGGGAAGAAAAACCCAATGCACAAATGCTGACTGGGGGATAACTGGAATGGCAGCAGCACCGCTGAGAAGGATCTGGGAGTTGTGGTGGATCACAACCTCAACACAAAGTCAACAGCGTGATGGTAATGCAAAAAGAAGCAAATGCATTAAGAGAAGCATAGCATGCAAATCACAGGTGGTGACAGTACTGCTCTACTCAGCACTGGTCAGGCCTCAGGCCAGGGGAGTCCTGGGTCCAGTTTTGGTCACCAGTGACTAGACAGGATGTAGAGAAACTGGAAAGAGTCGAGAGGCAAGTGACAAAGATGCTCAAAGGGGTGGAACACAAGCCAGTGAGCAAAGGCTGATGGAACTGGGTGTGTTTAGTTTGGAAATGAGTTAATGGGGGGGGATATGACAGTGGTTTTCAAATACTCGACAGGCCGTGTGAGCGTGTGTGGCCGTCCCTCCTGGTCTGTCCCAGGGCAGAGCCTCACGGTCTTCAAGCCCAGGCCCTCAGGCAGGGTGGGGCAGCAAACAATGAGGGGCTTTGCCCAGGGCGAGCACCAAACAGTCTAGGGCTCAGGCAGGGCCAAGCACCAGTCTAGCGTCCTAGCTCGGCGGGCGGTCGACCAACACAGGCCTCCTGGCCGAAGGTGGGTGGCAGGAGGTAGGAGGACCCCAGCCCACCTGACTCCACCGGGACCCAGCCCCGGGCCCTAGCAGTGGCAGTGTAATCCGCCACTGGATCGGGGGGATCCGCCCACAACATCCTTACTTAGTGTCAGGCCAACACGCAGCCAGACGATGGTCTAGTTTCCCTGGGCTACTTCCTACAATCCCCAGGGTTTGGTACCTCTGGCCTCCGTTTCCCCAGGGATTGGTGGTCTGTGGCAGCCCATCAGCTCGTTGGCACCTCGACTGGCTGGTGACCCTGGGAGCTCTGGCCAGTCCTCTGGCGGCCGCCCCAGCAGGTCCTCGGTGTCCCGCTCCGGCAGCGGGTGATAAGTGTCTGTCTCCCGCGGCAGCTCCAGCCCACCTGAGCTGCAGGGCCCCCTCCCTTTGTACTTCTGCTTCCTGTCCGGCCCCTCAGCTTCCGGAGGGGTGGAGGTGGCTTTCCTGGCTCTGTAGCCCAACGGGCAGGTTGTGGTCCCTGCTGGTCTTCCCCGCTACAGGCTGCCATACAGAGGATGGGGAACAGTTCTTCTCTCTCGTCACAGAGGGCAGGACAAGAGGCAGTGGGTTCAAACTACAGCACAGCAGATTTAGATTAAATCTCAGGGACAACTTCCTAACTGGAAGAACCGTAGGACAATGGAACAGACGCTTAGGGAGGTGGTGGAAGGTTATTCACTGGAGGTTTTCAAAAGGCAGGGGGTTAGATTAGATGACCTTTGTGGTCCTTTTAACTCTATGGTTCTAAGGGGAACCAGGGTTCACCCTTGGAAAAAGCTAAAGCGAGCGTGTCGCCCATTAAGGGTTTGTCTGCACTGCATCTGGAAGCTGCCTCCCAGCCAGAGTCCATGCTGACTCACTACAAATACCGGTGCAGGCGCTGTTGGTTGCGGCTGTAGCTTGGGTTCTAAAGCCAGGGGTTGAGGGGGGTGGGTGGGCTGGATGGTCTGAACTCCAAGCGGAGCCCTAACATCAAAGCAATGTCTCCACAGCCATTTTTAATGCGCTAGCACGAGACTCAGCCTGGAAGGCGGCCGACTCCCTGATGCACCTTAGACATACCGTAAAGAGGGCGGTCCCAAGGGCGACTGTATGAAGGTTGGGTCACCTAACTCCCTGTAAATCCATGACCCAGCCCTCTCCCTTGGCACCCTAGTGGGTCACAACTGAGGATGCCAAATTCAGAACGAACTGCTGAGAAATAGGGCAAACACAACCCCAAACTGGTGGATATTCTTTTATAAGTTTCAGAGTAGCAGCCATGTTAGTCTGTATCCGCAAAAAGAACAGGAGTCCTTGTGGTACCTAAGAGACTAACACATTTATTTGAGCATAAGCATGCATCTGATAAAGTGGGCTGTAGCCCACAAAAGCTTATGCTCAAATAAGTGTGTTAGTCTCTTAGGTACCACAAGTACTCCTGTCCTTTTATAAGATAGACCAAACCAGCCACAAAAGTAAACTCCTGTTTCACCACACTGGCTAACAAGAAACATAAAGGCAGTTTTCTCAGGCATTCCAGTTCTTATATCACCACCAAAAATACTGGATTCAGAGCTGAGTGGTTCTTTACAACCAGTGTCATTAAATAATAGTTTCTTCTGATCCCAAAGGGCCAGCCACTCCCAGGTGAATATACAACTTAAATCTTACCCAAAAATGATGCTGTTTCCAGTCCTTTAGTATCTAATATCTAAAGGTTTATTCATAAAGAGAAAGAAAGGGGGGAGTTAAAATTGGCTAAGGGAATCAATTACATCCATAATGGCAAAGTTCTTGGTTCAGGCTTGTAGCAGTGATGGAATAAACTGCAGGTTCAAATCAAGTCTCTGGAGTCCATCCACACCTTGGATGGGTCATTCAGTCCTTTACTCAGAGCTTGTCTGTAGCAAAGTTCCTCTGGAGGTAAGAAGCAGGATTGAAGACAAAATGGAGGTGTTTCCATGGCCTTTTATAGCTTTTGCCGTGTGAAAGGCATCCCATGGTTCTTACTGTGGAAAATTAGAGCAACAGGATGAAGTTTGGAGTCACATGGGCAAGTCACATGTTCATGCCCATTTTCCCTCAGTCATTGCAGGAAGCCATTACCTAGATTCCAGACAGCACATTTACATGACAGTCCACTCAGTGTAGATGGGCTTCTCCCATGATCCACTGTCAACCAAGTGTGTCTTGATGAACCACTTAATTTGAACAGTCCCTCCAAGATGCGCTAGCTAGCTACCTTGGGGGTAGCTTATAAGAAGCACACAGGATCTTTTTCAGGGGAAAAGGCAATACGCCGCATTTATTGAAGATACAACAATTATCATATGCATTCAATCACACACCACACACACACACTGTCCCGCCAGTCGATGTTATAGTTACCAGTCCAAAGTCCAGATCAACCTAGTGGCCAGCTAGTTTGATCATGGGTAGGAGGAGCCGGGTTCTGTCAGTTGCAACACGATCCTCTGGGGAAGTCTTGGCAGGATGAACCCAAAGTTTCATGGCAAGGCACCCTGGTTATATACTGATTTTCCTTCATTGGGACCAATGAGTTTTGCACCGTCATGTTGTAATCAGTTGTCGGATAGGGAGCAGGGCCAGGCTGTTTGGGAGGCACAGCCTTCCCTACCCTAAAGCTCATTCAGCAGTTTGAGGCTTGCAGAAGAGCCAAGCTGTTCGCTTTTCCATTAGGGCTCCCATCCCTTTCACTTCTCAAATGCCAAGTTATAGTCTGTATTTAATTTCAGTGCCATAGGGTGATTCGTGTCAGGGGAGGGGAGCTTCATTTAAAATTAGCCACTGGGGGAGGGATCACATGAGAAGAGCAATATCCTTCCCAACCCTACGAAGGGAGACCCCCCTCCCCTGCATTCCCTGAGGCTTCAGAGGGGTTAATTCAGTGGTTCTCAAACTTTTGTCCTGGTGACCCTTTCACACAGCAAACCTCTGAGTGTGACCCCCGCCCCACTTACAAATGAAAAACACTTTTTTATATATTTAACACTATTATAAATGCTGGAGGCAAAGCGGGGTTTGAGGTGGAGGCTGACAGCTTGCAACCCCCAGTAATAACCTCATGACCACCTGAGGGGTCCCAACCCCCAGTTTGAGAAGCTCTGGGTTAATTTCATTTTAGCACCCTGTGTCCATTCACATGCATGTGCTATTTTGAGCATTTCAGTTTTCACAACATAGGCTCATCCCAGATTCTGGACAAGCTCAAATGCTCAGTTCGTGGAGTATGTACATAAGCTATAGTAAAGACAAACCCACAGTAACCGTCTCCAGTTTGTGAGGGACCCCGTGGAGCCAGTCTCTAGGAAACAGATAAATACATGGAGGTTAAGTCCATTAATGACTATTAGCTAGGATGGGTAAGGAATGGTGTCCCTAGCCTCTGTTTGTCAGAGGGTGGAGATGGATGGCAGGAGAGAGATCACTTGATCATTACCTGTTAGGTTCACTCCCTCTGGGGCACTTGGCATTGGCCATTGTCGGTAGACAGGATACTGGGCTGGATGGACCTTTGGTTTGACCCAGTATGGCTGTTCTTATGTTCTAAGGTAAGTGAACCCAAAGTTATGCAGACAGATGTTAGTCAAGGAAGCCAGCAGAGTATCAGAAACCTGGAAAAATCTCTGCCTGGATGGGCTCAGGCATTTGGTCGCAAGCTGAGGTGGTTCAAAAGTTTTGGATTTTTTTTTTTAGCAGAATTTTTTTATTGTTTCTTTAAGCAATCAAACACAGCAAGCAGCAAATATTTGGCCACACACTTCTGAAACCCCAAACCATGTTCAGGTTTTGGCGGACTAATTTCAGCTTTTCAATTTAAAAAACCACAACAAAGTTTGAAGGAAAGCAGACATTGTCTGTGATTTTTTTCTGCTTTTTAAAAACCCCTAGTTTTCGATCCAAAAAAAGTTTTGATGGAAAATATTTGTCCAACCCTTTTAATGAGCTTTAGTGCCTTTTAGCACTAGCTGATGCTGAGAACCAGTGATACCTTGTAAAGAAGTTTTCTCAAAACTGGGTTTGTGCCGAGATGTGGAAAGTTCATTTTTCCCAGGGCCGCCCGTGAGGGGAGGAGCAAGTGGGGCAATTTGCCCCCCGTAGGGGCCCCCACGAGAATATAGTGTTGTATAGTATTGCAATTTTTTTATGGAAGGGGCCCCTGAAATTGCTTTGCCCCAGGCCCCCTGAATCCTCTGGGTGGCCCTGCCTGTCTCATCTTTAGAATCATCAGTCTGCCCTCCTCTGACATTTCAGTAGGGGTGTGTTGCAGCCTCCTGGCGCCCTTACATCTTTCTTCAGTTCATCCCTCGTACATCTGGTTCAGCGATGACCTTCACACTTACCTCTTAACATGTACATTCCTTATTCACACACAAACCAGAATTAATTTACACTGAACATTTTGAACAGGAACATCAAATTGCAACGCAAAAGAAAACAATCATGGCATTCTTTTGCTTATTTTAAAATGCTAAACCTGCAACAAATTGGTGACCCTCAAAGGTCTGTTACTGCCTTGAAATCAGTCCAGACACAGATTCTGGCTGATGTATCTCTACCTATTGGCCCATTAGCCATTCCTTTCTGTTATTCAAAAAGGGTGGCTGGCAGGATGTGCTCAGATCATACACCAATACACTTAATACATGCTACATAATTATTCTTTATTCTTCATTCCAAATTATATAAAATACAAACATAAAATCCCACCACTACATTTGGGGGAAGAGTTTGGGGGAGTTCAGTTCCTGATTTGTATTTGACCTCTCTCCAGCACTTGTTTTGGTTTGGCCTTCCCCTTTCCATCCCTGTCTGAGGTTTCTGTCTCTGCCACAGCAGGTGATGCAATGGTACGTGAGAAAGATGAGCAGAATTCTCAGCAGGGAAATGTTGAGCAAGTGGATAAACACAGAGAATTATCGCAGAGATCGAAAAGGAATGTGTCCTGCAATCATGAGCCGGGAAACTCCTGTGAGATTCAGCACAGACCAGAAAGAGAGCAGGGAAACCATCCAGGGGAGAAAGTGGATAAATGTATTTCCTGTCGGGGAACTCAGACGGACCTCAACGAAACCACAACACAGCAGGAAATCCTCATGGGAAAGAGAAAAAATACATGCACTGAAGGTGGGAAGAATTTATTTGACTACTCAGTCCTTATAAAGCATCAAAGAATCCACACAGGAGAAAGGCCCTTTGAATGCCGTGAGTGTGGGAAATGCTTCACTAAGAGCTCATCCCTTTCTGAACATCAGAGAATCCACACAGGGGAGAGGCCCTATGAATGCAGTGAGTGTGGGAAAAACTTCACTCACAGATCAGGCTTTTTTCGCCATCTGAGAATCCACACAGGGGAGAGGCTCTATGAATGCAGTGAGTGTGGGAAAAGCTTCAATCGCAGCTCACACCTTATTAGGCATCAGATAATCCACACAAGAGAGAGGGCCTATAAATGCAGTGAGTGTGGGAAAAGCTTCACTAAGAGCTCAGCCCTTTCTGAACATCAGAGAATCCACACAGGGGAGAGGCCCTATCAATGCAGTGAGTGTGGGAAAACCTTCAATCGCAGCTCAAACCTTTTTACCCATCAGAGAATCCACACAGGAGAGAGGCCCTATCAATGCAGTGAGTGTGGGAAAACCTTCTCTTGGCTCTCAACTCATGTTAGCCATCAGAAAATCTGCCAAGGAGATCAACACTATAAAAGCCTCTAGGGATATCAATACTTTATTTTTCTTTAATAATTTTACTGATTCCCACACAGTAACTTTTGAAGCTATTTGAACTGTTTGCAGCACCATTATCCCTCAGTTTGACCAGATGAGTGGCCCATTTTTGCCTTTTTACAGTTTGCCCTGTTTTGAGGTAGACCAGTTTGTCCTTTCTATCAACTCCATTGTCTCATGAGTAATTTGAGTGAGCCCTTTCCATAAGAAACAAGGGAGCATCACATTTGTAGCATTCCTCCTATTGCAAAGTTATTGTTAGAGTCACCAGTGATTCAGATTGTATCATTGCCAGTTGTTCTCCCATTGCTCTGGGTTGTGCTGAAGAGCAGTTCTATTGGTAACTTTTCAAATTATATCTAAATGAAGAGGAGCAGGGGCAGGAAAAAAAGTGTCATTTCAGCCTCTGTGACACCGGAAGGATACGGGGCGACTCAGAGATTCCCTCCTTCCCCATCACTGCAGAACGGTTACCTTTTGTCTGAGCCATGTATAGTTTACCTTCACATTCTATCCATCCACTTTTCAAAATGTCATGTGATGAAGCATTCTCCATTATCTGTACTTGGAGATGATGGTTTGACTTTAATCCTATATCAGAGTTGCTATGAGTGCAGATGTAAGTGTCAAAGACCTGGGAGGGGAATCCAAATGGATCCCAAACACAGTGTGATCATTGGGAGTTTAAATCTCAGGTTCCATCTACCGGTAAAGCCACTTCTTACAAAGTATCTGTTTTGTCCCCCATTATGGGGATGCTAGGATATTAAACATGTTGTAAATAACATAACTGACTATTGAGACAGTGCTGAATGAAGCAGGTTTGAATGGATCAGAGGAGAATGTGATGGGAGGATCTCTTGTCCTGATTCTGAATAATCAGATATAACCTGCTCTGGAATTTCACTTAACACTTCCATTGTCATGTATTCTGTCTCTCTGTGGTGTGGGTTTCTATCTTTCCTGAAGGCCGTTTGGTCACCCAGTTGGATATTAGTTCAGTTTGATAGGATGTAGCTCAGATTTATTGGAGAATTTAAGACAAATGACCATTTTCTAAAGTCCTCATTTATGATTTCAGCTTTGCTTTTCCCCCATCCCTCCATAATGACAAGGAGACAATTCAAGTGCAATTGTGTCAACAGGAGAGAACTGTCCAATTTACTGGACATACTAACAAAGACACAGCAGTGATTCTCCACTCAGAAATGGTTAACAACAGCAGAACCCCAACTAACTGAAGGAACTTCATATGATCACATTGTAGTTCAGTTGTTGAAGTCAATATTGTCTCAGATGATCTGGGGATAGAACTCCACATTAGGTGATTTTGAACTAGGCAAAATTCCCATGTATTTGGCTCCCAAATGATATGTACCCCAGGCCCAACAAAAGCTCTCTCCTAGCTAATCCTGTGTTACAGGGAATGCTGCCCTTCTTGATGCAGATGTTGAGGAAATAGAAGTGGGCTTTTTGTTGAATTTATCCTTTGTAGGTGTTGAAAATGTGTATAAAATCACTGTTGGAAATCTAATAGCTGCAGAAAAATAGCTATTTTTGAATAGAATCTCCAGCTCTGGTAACAAACAAAGATTATGATCCAGCCCTGTATCCAGTCCCTTGCCTGGAACTGTGCCACCAAATTAAAGAAAAGCTGAGCATGTTTCGGGAAGCCAGTGCTTACTAACACTGCTGAGATTTGGAGTGGTTTTGTAAAGGATTCTACTTCAGAGAAGTGTAAATTTACCCTAACCAAGGCCAAGGATTCGGAAAGAACTGGAGTGGAAAGGGCACACACTCAGTTCTTGGTTTCCACCCCAGTAAAGGAAGCTATGATGACCAACGGCCCAAGGAAAATTGTTTGTACAACTCCACTTACTAGTTCAGTGTCACTGGTTACAGTTCCAGAGTTCAGCCAAGGTTAGATTGAGAAGAGTAACTAGGAGTCTGGACTCAAAAATCCAGAGGGCAGCTCAAAAATCATGAGATGTTTAAAAATGCTCCCTTTGGGGGGGGTAGTGTTATTACTTTCTTGGTTTTTCTGAGACTCTTGGGCCCTGTTTTCTGGCTGAACTTGAAGGCTAAAAATGGACTTTTTAAAATAAACAAATGAAAAGGGAGATTTTTGTATCCTCATTAGGCTCCTAGATTGGGGCCCCATTGTGTTGGGCACTGCAGATACCCCATCCAAGAGTGGGTGCCCTAGTTGGGCCAAGCACTGCAGAGACCCTGACCGAGAGATGGGACCCTGATTCTGCCAGGTGATATACAACTCAGAGTGAGAGAGAGAGTCCTTGCTGCCAACAGCTCACAGGTGAAAGAGACAAAAGTGTGGGAGGGCGGTTCCCATTTTACAGATAGGGAAACTGAGGCCCGAAGATGTGCTGTAATTTGTCCATGTTTGCACAGAAAATAATGGGACCAAACTGGGAACTGAATCCAAATTTTCTGAATCACAGCCTGGCCTTTAACCATGATCCAAGCGTCGTTGATTGCATGGCAGAGGCCTCAATGGAAATTTTCAGAATCTCCATCATTGGAGGATTTTAAGAAGGGGTTATACAAACACCTGTCAGGGATGGCCTAGGGATACTTGGTCCTGACTCTCGGGGTCCCTCCCTGCCCCACCTTTCTATATGATTCAATGGATCATCCTATTTATAATGACCAAACTTTTCTCTCTGGAATTATCCATTAAATGTTTATTATCCCCCCCTCTGTTGCCTGGGGTAGAATGGAAGAGGAGAAAAACCTGTCTCAACAGAGGATGCAAACGTCAGTTTGTACTCTCTTCATGTTTTACAGAAGCTTAGAGAGAGGAAGACACATTACCTGCCTAAGGTGGTAGAGAGGACAGAGAGTTTATTTCATTTTGGGCTGTGAATATAAGTGGAAGAGTGGCTGTCACTACCACCCAATGTGGGGCTTTAATGCACGACCAGCTGCCCAGTCTCTATGTAGAAGGAGCCCTGAGGGTATTTATTTGCGAGCTGAGGTTCCCTTTCTGACATTCGCCTTTTTTCCTGATTATGTCTCCAGCGAGCAAACCGGAGCTGTCACAAGGCTGGTTAGATGCTGCTTTCTAGACCAGAGAGCTGGGGTTGATTTAGCATGCTGCCGCCATCAGCTGGTCAGAGTAACCAGGGTGGGAGGGTGGAATTTAGGATTCTCCCACAATGGAGAGGTGCTGTTAGACTCATCTAGTGGGAGAGAGTCTGAAAAAGCTTCTCAGCTCCCAGAGAGGGGGCAGACAAGCTGGTGCCACACACACATTTTCACAGGGAATCAGGCCCCCCTTGGGAAAAACTCAAAAGAAACCCAGGCCCAGGAATGTCAGAGAAGGGAATCAGTTTGCGCTTTAAGAGGTGGGTGAGGTCCTTAGATCCCTCCAGCGCCTGATAGAACCATTTGTGGGGAAGGGCCAGGGAAGTGGAGGCGGACAAGGAGAAGGAAAAAGGGCTTGCAGCTGTTGTGCAATCACCATGCTCCCAGCAGAAGGGTCCGGGGAGTTCAGCACTTTGGCTGCTGGTTGAGGACACAGAACTCACAAGATGGCAAAGCTCAGAGTCCCGAGTCAGAATGTGATCAGCTGACACCCAGGGGGAGCAACACCCCTCCCTTGGTCTTTGTGCCAGAGCTCCTATCAGCTCAGTGTCCTTCCTGCAAGAGTCGGCTGCTGAGAGGGTTGCGATGGGTTAAATGAAGGCAGAAGACAATTGTTCCTCATGGGTTTTCTTTGTATTGCTCTGTGATCCTGCTGGAGGAAGCTGAAGCATCATTTGAGTTTGTTTCAGTGGCTTGGATTGGGCTCAGGTTGTGACCCTGAGTATAGGGGTTCCTGCACTCTCTGCTCTTAGCCCCTCAGGGAGTGGACAATGGAGCAGCTTCAGAAATTGGACAGAAAGTAGCCTAAGGAAGTGTAGCATAAGTGAGAAGAAGAACAACATCATCACTCCTTGGTGGTCTAGTGGTTTGGATTTGGCATTTTCACAGCAATGGCCTAGGTTCAATTCCCAGTCAGGGAAAAGTGACTTCACATCAGAAAACCTTCAATTATTTTTTCACTTCCAATTTAAACAAATCCATGTTTTTTCCTGGTTCCCCCATCTTCTACATGATGTTGGGAAGGGCTTTGGAGACCATATAAAAATCAAAGCTTCCCACTGACTAGTAACAATATGGGCATGTTTCCCGTGTGCACCTGGAAGTCCAGGTTGCATGCCCTTTTACACAAATAGACGTGCAAATTATTCCCCCCCCCCCTTGCTAGCTAGCCTATCCAACATTATAATAACAATAATAGACATTCAGGTTGACCCAAGATGAATTTTTTCCCCCAATTTTCTTGCTGAAACAAAACCAAAAAATCATTTTGGGTTAACCAAAATATTTCAGCAAATAAAATATTCAGCCAAAAATTTTCATCCCACTCTTTGGAAGTAACTATCCTGGAGAAACTGATCATTAGCCTCTTCCATTCCTGAGGTCTAGCTGCTGAAGTGTTCTAAGCATGGACAATGGGCCTTTCACCTGTTGCCCACTGGTTACTACCTTGCTCAGGTAGCTACTGATGAAAGGGAATGTGATTTAGTGGCAGACCTACTTCTATCTCTCTGCCCAACTAGGGATGTTTGTTTCAAATTGCTTGTAAAAATACAATAAATGCATTTTGTTGGTATCTAAACCTGAGATCAAGATAAAACATTGTGATTGTAAGTCAGTGAGAAAATCTCTGCTGAGTTCTACAGAAGGAAGGTTTTCTCATCAGGCTCTCACACAAGATAAAAGTTCTGAAGTTTCTTAGAGCTTCCAGACACAGAGCCCAGAGTTTTCAGAAGGTCTCACACTCACCCCTAGAGCCAGAATTTCAGACGAACTCAGCTGCCATTTGGACAACAAAAATGTTGGCCAGGTTTTCAGAAAGGCTGAACACACTGAGGGCTGAGCTATTTTGAAAACAAAAGGTGGTAGCAGTTTTTAACTCAATCATCAGAAATGCTGCAAGAGCTCCTCCAATTTGCCCATCTCACAAGGAGACAAAACACAGTCAAATCTCCCAACCAACAAAGCTCACATCTACTCCCTTTTTCCATGGATATTTGCCTGACAGCTCCCAGGGACCCATTCAACAAGACAGGAAATCCAAATTCAGTAAAGTCAAGGGAAAGTTTTTCACTGCAGGTTTCACTGACTGGGAAGGGTCATACAGAAAAGTTTGGTCATTTAATGCAAGACTACTAGGCTCTCCCTTATTCCATTCCTGTCTCTGACATTTCCTTTTTCTCAGGCACAGGGAGTGACTTATGTCTGGATTCTCTCTGTCTCCCATCAGGTGTTGAGAAAGTGAGTGAGAAAGAGGAGGAGAATCCCCAGCAGGAAGATGCTGAGCAAGTAGAACCATATGGGACGTTATCAGGAAGACCCAAAGGAAATGTTTCTGGGAGTTGTGCACTGCCAGAAAAAGCAAAAGCCTGTGAGACTCAGCAGAGGCCAGAGGAAAATTTAAGTAGGCTCTCAGACCTTATTACACATGAGAGAATCAACTTGGAAGAGACACGCTACACATGCCATGAGTGTGGGAAAAGCTTCAATGGGAGTTCAGACCTTTTCACACATCAGGGAATCCACAGAGGAGAGAGACCCTACATGTGCTCTGAGTGTGGGAAAAGCTTCAGTCGGAGCTCACACCTTACCTCACATCAGATAATCCACACAGGTGAGAAACCTTATGGATGCTCTGAGTGCGGGAAACATTTCAGTTGGCGCTCACATCTTATCAGACATCAGAGAATCCACACAGGAGAGACGCCCTACACATGCTCTGAGTGCGGGAAACACTTCAGTCGGGGCTCAAGCCTTATCACACATTTGAGAATCCACACAGGAGAAATGCCCTACACATGTGCCGAGTGCGGGAAAAGCTTCAATCAGAACTCGCACCTTATCACACATCAGAGAATCCACACAGGAGAGACGCTCTACACATGCTCCGAGTGCGGGAAAAGCTTCAGTCAGAGCTCTAACCTGAGCAGACATCAGAGAATCCACACAGGAGAGAGACCCTACACATGCTCTGAGTGTGGGAAAACCTTCATTGACCGCTCAGACCTTGTCAGACATCGCAGAATCCACAGTGGAGAGAGACCCTACACGTGCTCTGCATTTGGGAAAAGCTTCAATCAGAGGTCATTCCCTATTAGACATCAGAAAATCCAAATGGGAGAGAACTGTAAGAAATGCCTTGATTAGGGCTGGCCAAAGATTTGTTTTTTAAAAAAATCACATTTGCTAATTCCAATATAGTGATCTTTGCACCATCTTCACCGTGGTCTCTCAGCTCCCCCAGATGAGTTGCCTCTTTCTGCCTTTTGCAGCTCACCCTTCTTTGGGGTCAGTCCTGTGATCTTTTCTATCAACTCCTTTCCTTTTGACTCATAGGAGCGTGCCCCCCTCCAGCCAGGAATGTTCATCAGCTCCAGGTGGGGGAGAGGTTTGATTCCCAAGAAGCAACACTGAGGCAAAAGCTACCTGTGCCTTCCATCCACTAGGGCTGCACATGGCGTTGGCTGCTCAAGTTAGTGATCTTGGTGTAAAAGACAGTTATAGTTGTAGAGTGGATGCAGCCCAAGGGCAGTGGTTGGCATTAGCTTTCCCCTGGACCTGACCTAAACTCCATCACTTTTCCTAGTCTAAACAAACCCTGAGCATCACGGTTATACTGTTCCCCCATTTCACAGCAATTGTTAGTCATCGAGTTCCCCCTTTGGAAACAAATTGTTTCATTCCCAGTTGCTCTGATGTTGCTTCAGGTTGTGCTGGGGAGCAGATATTTTTCCTACCATTTTCCTCACTTAAAATATATTGAACTATAACGAAGAGCAGCAACAGGGCAGGGATAGGGGAAAATGTCATTTCACCCTCTGTAACAACAGAAGAAGATAGGGTAAGTCAGAGGGATTCCGTTATTCCCCATCACCATCCCAATCCCTCTGTTGTTCAATTCGTTAGGTCAGTATTTTTTCTAACGGTCTGGGAAGAGGATTCCCTAGTAAATGACTTTTAACTAAGCACGATAGCCCTGCATTGGGCTTCCAAAGCAGTTGTGGCCAGGCCCTGCAGGAGGTTGCTCCTGAAGAGATCTCCTTCCTAATCAGGTGCATGTTGCCTTTTATTTGGGAAATACAATTCCTATCTAGGTAGAGATGGGAAAATGGAAGTGATGTTTCTGTTCAGCTCAAATGGAGCTGGGAGATGCTGCAAATATGTAGAAAATGAAATCCCTGTTGAATGTGACATAGCTGCAGAAAGAGACCTATTTTCCATAGATACCTGACATTTGGTGTCTTACAGGGATTCTAAACCGCACCTGAATTTAGTCCCTAATTTAAATCTGTGCCACCAGATTAAAGAAATGAAAGGGCATATTTGGGGGAGTTGTGCCTCACTATCGCTACTGATCTGTTGTGTGGTTGGTGAAGAATTCTACGCCAGAGACGTGTAAAATTACTCCAAGTAAGGTAAAAGATTTGACAAGGACTCAGGTAGAAATTGCAGGTAGTGGTGGTTGATTTTCACCCCAGAGATGGAAGCTATGGTGACCTGTGGCCTAGGTAAACTATTTTTAGAACCCTGCTCCCTAGTTAAGTGGCATTGGTCACACTCCTAAAGGACGCCATGATTACATTGGGAACAACTGTCTTTTACCATTTGGATCCAAAGTTTCATGAAGCGCAGAGAGAAACAGCTGATTCCTTCAGAGTCATTCCATGCCTATGGGCCCCAATCTGGCTGTCTTGTTGGACAAGAAGCACTTCCGTGCTGGGCAAACGATGGTAGCCAATGAGGGAATGTATCAGATTCGAAGTTCAGATTGCAGGATACTTGAATGCTGAGTCCAGAGTCTCTGGTTTAGTCCAGGCCTGCACAACTCATAAAGCGGCGAGGGCAATATTGCTCCAAAGAAAACAGCTGAGGGTTGAAACCCCCCCGGTCTCACTAACCCCCCCCGTGCTGCTGAAATACCCCCCAAATGCCACGCAGCCCTCCCAAAACAACCCCCGCCCCATGGAAACAAACCCTCCTTCCCCAGCACTGCCCTGCCAAAACAGTGGTATTGCACCTTGGTAATATGTTATAGCAGGCCCCTAAGGTAGTGTAATTAAGGTAAAAGAAAAATGTCCTTTTGCTAGAAGTAGAATAAGATCTTCCCCCACACTGTAATCAGTTGCCCTGTTGAATGGATGAGGTGGGACTGAGGAAGGTGTAGAAGGTCAGCCACTGACTCACCACTCGCCTTCTCAGCCCCCCCCACCCCCCACTCACCTCCTCAGCCCCCCTCCACTGCCACCGGCTCACCCCCGCCACCACTGCCTTCCTGCTCGCCTCCTCAGCCCCACAGCTCACCTGCCTGCCCGCCCGCCGCCTCAGCCCCCACCCCTGCAGCTCACCTGACCCCCACTGCCTGCCTGCTCGCCTCCTCAGCCCCCACAGCTCACCTGCCTGCCCGCCCGCCGCCTCAGCCCCCACCCCGCAGCTCACCTGACCCCACTGCCTGCCTGCTCGCCTCCTCAGCCCCCACAGCTCACCTGCCTGCCCGCCCACCGCCTCAGCTCTCCTCCCCCACCGCCAGCTCACCTAACCCCCCACCAATGCCCTCCTGCTCGCCTCCTCAGATCCCCACTCCCCCGGCTCACCTGCTCCCCCGCTCACCTCAGCTCCCTCATCCCCGGCTCGCATATTCACCCCCTGCCACTGCCCTTCCGCTCTCCTCCTCAGCCTCCCACCCCCCCCAGGCAGTGATGAGCTGCCAAAATCTTAATAACCGGTTCCCTCTTCACCCCACACCGGGGTCATGGCCCACCCCCGCCCCCTGGGACTTCTGCCCCATCCAACCCCCCGCATTCCTTGACACCCCCCCCAGGACCCCTACCCCATCCACCCTTCCCTGTCCCCTGACTGCCCCCCGTCACCCCATCCAACCCTTCTCTCATTCCTGATGGCTCCCCTGGGACCCTTGCCCCATCCAACCACCCCTTCTCCCTGTCCCCTGACCGCCCCTGGAACCCCTGACCCTGATGGTTCGTGTGGGAAGCCTGGGAGGGCCGAGAAGCAAATGGTGGCTCAGGCCCAGGGAGGCAGAGGGGAGGTGGGTGAGCTGGTGTGGGGAGCGGTTCCCCTGTGCGCCCCCCGGGTTACCTGCTGCGGTGCGGGCGGCCCGCCTACCCCAGATCACCTTGTCTCTGTCTCTACCTTGCTGGACCTGAGCATGAAGCCACCAAACCGCTTCTCTTCCCGCCAAGGCTTCCTGCGCAAACAGCTGATTTGCGGGAAGCAGGGGGGAGGGGGGAAAGTGGGACGGGGCATTCAGGGGGGAGGCGGAGCGGAGGTAAGCTGGGGCCAGCCGCCAGCTCACCTGCTCCCCAGCCACTGCCTGCCCGCTCGTCTCCTCAGGCCCTCTACCCCGCCGCTGGCTCACCTGCCCCCCCACCACTGCCCACCCACTCACCTCCTCCACCCCCCCCCTTCCTCACCAGCTATTGTGTCATACAGGAGACCTGTGCTATGTAGGGGGTCAGATTAGATGCTCTAATGGTCTTTTGTGGCCATAAAGTCGACTAATTTCTGAAAAACTGAGTGTAGCATTGGGAGCAGCGGCTGATGTTTTCTGGTCTATCCAGCTTGCTTCCTAGAACGAATGTTCCTTGAGTGGGGTGATCCACAGGGAGTAGCTCAAACCTCCACAGATTTGGGGTTCATAGGAATGGAGCAACTCCTTTGATTGTCCAACAGGTACATTCCTAGGGGTTAAAGCAAAGAAACAGTGAAAGTATATGGCAATAAAGATTGTTTTCTGTGTGTCTTAAGGCAGGCATTGGTCCCTTGGAAGGGAGGTGGAAGGATGCCATATCTTATACTAACATGCCAACTTTTCCTAAACTTAAGGCTGGATCAGTGGGAAGAACGTCTCCCTACAGAAGAGACTAACACAATAGGAACAGGGATTCTTTGTTCAATCTGCAACTCTGAATAAGACACAATTCTTTAGTTCTTAGCTCCAACACCTGGCAATTTTCTGACCAGGCCTATCTTAGCAAGCAAGGCTTTCTGTTTACCCAGCTTTCTCTTAGCTGATCACTATTTGCTAGGCCTCTGGTCCCTTGACCATACTCTGGACTTTGGGTCTGGAAAACAGCTGGCACAATCCATAGACGAGGTTGTTATATAAAATGCACATGGATTTTAACCATTCACATACAGTAATGGCAAAGTTCTTGATTCAGGCTTGTAGCAGTGATGGAATAAACTGCAGGTTCAATTCAAGTCTCTGGAGTCCATCCACAGTTGGGCTAGGCCATTCAGTCCTTTGTACAGAGCTTCAGTTTGTAGCAAAGTCCCTCCAGGGGTATGAAGCAGGATTGAAGACAAGATGGAGATGAGGCATCAGCCTTTTATAGTCTCTTGCCATGTGGTCTTTGCTTTCTTTGTCCAGCACAAGGCATAGAAAAACCTTAGAGTTCTGTCCATAGGCAGGTCCCTGCACACCTTGCTGAGTGACAAGGGATATCTGCCGTCTCCGAATGGGTCGATTGTACAGCTGATGGTCCTTAATGGGCCATCAAGCAGGATAGGCAGAACTGACACCAACTTGTCTGGCTGGGGTGTTCCCTGGAAGCATAGCACAAGTTTGAAATACGGGCAGCATAAAGCCAATATTCATAATGTCAACTACAAGAATGATACACATCTAGAGATAGCATAATTATAATCAGCCAATCAGAACCTCTCCATAGACCCCTTACATGACAACCTTTCTATAATATTGGCTGCAAATATAGAACAGTGGTCACAACGGTGATCTATACAGTTACAGATTATGTCAATAACATCACAGGAGGTGACACGACATCAGTGAGACTGATACTGGAATAGCCTCCAGTTTTGGTGTCCTCATTTGAAAAAGATGTTGTGAAATTGGAGCTGGGGCAACAAAGAGCCACCAAATGTTCTGAGGGCTGGAGAAAAATGCCTTCCAGTGAGCTATTGAAAGAGCTCATCCTGTTTAGCTTATCAAAAGAAGATTGAAAGGTGACTTCATTGAAGTGTTGAAGGGCCTTAATGGAGAGAAAAGATTGGGTATTAAAGCCGAGAAAGGCATAACAAGCCCCAATGGCTGGACGGTGAAAAGAGACAAATTCATATTTCAACTAAGGCACAAATATTCAACAGTGAAGATGATTCACCACAGGAGCAAGCTACCAAGGAAAGTGGTGGATTTGCCATCTCCTGATGTCATTTCATGAAGACTAGATGTCTTTCTGGAATGTGCTTGCCCCAAAAGTAGCTCTTGTGTCATACAGGAGGCCTGTGATATGCAGGGGGTCAGATTAGATGCTCTAATGGTCTCTTCTGGCCATAAAGTCGACTAATTTCTGAAAAACTGAGTGTAGCATTGGGAGCAGCATCTGATGTTTTACTGTCTAGCCGGCTTGCTTCCTAGAATGAATGTTCCCTGAGTGGGGTGATCCACAGGGAGTAGTTCAAACATCCAAAGTGCCTGGGCAGGGGCAGGACATTAGCACAGCAAGGGAGGGGTGTGGCAGTGACATCACAAAGCCTTTTGCAGGACCTCAGACTATTGGTCAAAGGTGGTGGGGAGGTGGTGACCTCACAGAGAGATGCTGACATCAGCCAGGCAGGACAGGGGTGAGGGGCCAGGGAAACCTCAGAGACCCCCGTGGCTTTGCTTCAGCAAGTCTCCTTCTCCAGGTCTCTCTTTGAGGACTGAGAGAGTATTCGGGTTCACGTACATGAGCGCCAGGAGGAAGCTCTTTCGAGTTTTCTCCTTCCCTTTTCCTGATTTTACTAGAAAACAGCCGTCCCTGTTTAGAAGGTAAGAGCCTCCTCGAGGTTTGAAACCTGTTCAGTCTGATCCATCTGGTGATGAATTCTAAGCATGGAAAACACGAGCTTAAGGAGGCAGAATTTTATTCCGCACCTGGGATTTTGTCCCCTAGAATTACTGGAGACATTAGGGTTTATCCTTTGTGTTTCACCTTTTCCTCCACCCCTTCCTCCTTTCTCTTCTCTTGCTTCTTTTGTCCTTTCACCTGTTTCCCTCCCAACACCAAGAGCGGGGTGTGTGTGTGTGTTGCAGGGGAGTGCTCGGCAGCTCCCACTGTGGGAGGTTCACCCAAAAATGTGGGGCTGAAATAGTGCTCGGGAAGTGATCCCCACCAGTGACCTGGGCCATCCTTTGGGCTCTCTGGTGAGAACCCTCAGCCTCCCGTCCTCAGTCTCTACCCTGATTGGCTGAGCAGGGGGTTATTGACAGGGAGGAGACTCAGGTCCTTGTTCTCTTTTAAGACCAAGGAAATAAGTCAGAACCAGTCATATGTTTGATGAATTTTGCTGCTTCTCTGCATTAATGGTCTCTGAGCAGTTCATGATTCTCTCTAACATTGCAGTTCTCCTCAAATACTTGCTGAATAATTACTGTGCACTGTTGTTGGTCTGGAGCTCATCTGAGAGCACTTTATTCAGGTCATTCAATGTGTGAAATTCAAGATCTGATGGTTAGTTTGAAAATCAGGGCTCTTGGGTCCTATTCCCAACTCTGCCACTGGCTGGCTGTGTGACCTAAGACAAGTCAATTCTCCTTTCTCAGCCTTAGCTTCTCCCTCTTTCCAGTAGGGATAATAATGATCCACTCCTACCTACCTTATGGTATGTGGAGGCAGGGTTGGCACTAAGTTTTTTGCCTCCCCAAGCAAAAAAAATGTTGTCTGCCCTCCCATCGCCCTGCTGCCCGAGCCCCGGGTTCTCCCCTCCCCACACCTGCACCCCCTGCCTCCCCAGCTCTGGGCCTCCCACCACTTGCAACCCCCTGCTGCCCCAGCCCTGGGCTCTCCCCCACACACCCTGTGCTGCCCCAGCTCTTGACTCTCCCCTTCCTCCCTACCAGTGCTCCCCCACCCACACACACCCAGCTGCCCCAGCCCTCGGCTCCTCCCCCCACCTGCACCCTCCTTCCGCCCCAGCCCTGGGTCACTGGTAACTTGCTCCCAGTTTAATAGAATAGAAAAAAGAGAGGATTGAATGTGTAACAGGGAGTTTGGTAAATCTTGGTTATTTTATTTTTGCAACAGGCTCCTGTCCACCTCCAGTAGAGTTTTCAGTCCCAATGGCAACTTACTTACCAAATGTAATACAAACTAGTCCATGCCTCCCAAGTGGATTTGGTTCTTGTTCTTCTGCACATTGTAGCCCGTGGAGGACAAGGACCTGCAAATGTGTCTTCACGTGCCTTTGTTTCATTGATGAAAACATAAACTAGACCCTTAGAGGATTGGAACTGATTTCAGCTGGGGAACATGTTTGCTAGATTTTTATGCATTTGCACAGGAAAATGTTGAGTGTTTCTGTTTATCCCTAGTCAGTGGAGCTCCTGAACATAATGGAAATGAACATGCAATTATTTTTTGTTGAAAGACCAGGCTTTTAAGGGGGCATTTGGATTTGAACCAAAGCCCCTTAAAGCTGCAGTCAAACATTCTACCACTGAGCTATACCCCCCTGATAATTACGTTGGCAAATCAGTGATCTCAAGGCTCTTGAAACCTGAGAGTGGAGTTCATTTCTTCCACACCAGTGTTGCTGTCTGTGCATCCTGGAGCTATGGGGTGAGTGGGAAACGCCCACAACTAGCTTGTCAGTATCAGCAAAGGAGCAGCCGACATCAGGACCAACAAGACGTGCTGGTGGCCCATCAGGAAGAACCCACTCTCCCAGAGACTTCTCGGCGAGGGCACGGTACACAATGGGGGCTACCTACCCGCCACGTCCCATCAAGGGTCTTTCTAGTCCCACTTTAGTGTTACCCAATTTCTAATCAGTCTTTGGCCCAGATTCCCTCCCTGAGCGGCACCAGCACATACCTGGGCCCCCTGCTAGTGTTAAATCTGCCTTGAGCTGGGACCCAGCTTGGCAAAGAGCCTGCAGCCCCCTCTGTGCTGGGGAGTGAGAGCAGCTCTGGCACTGGGCAGGGCAGCCCTGAGGGAATGAACCCAATGTGCCCGTGAGGCCCTGATCCAGAACCTCTGCCAGGCAGCTTGTGCTGCTCGGGCGTCTCTAGTCTCCGGCGAGGATTCAAAGCTTCTCTGCTCCAGGGGAACCCCTGGGGGACGGGGGCAGGGCTCCTGCAGGATAAATCTTCCTGCTGGCAGAGCTCTGGTCCCCTCCTCATGGGCACAGGGCGTTGCACATGGCACCCACCACATGCACACACCCCTTTGTGGGGAGAATCAGCTCTGGGATATTGGGGTCAAACCCCCCCATCTCCTCCCTGCAAACCTTCTCCTGGCTTCAGTGAGGGAATGGGGGCGTGAGGGGCTAGTGCGGTAACAGCAGCAGCGTGGCCGTGGGGCTCGGCCGGTGGCTGGGGCCAGTCACCTGAGCATGAACCCAGCCGACCCCAGGAGATGGACCCGGGTCACCAGCCCAACCCACCACGCGGCTGCTGCCGCTGCCCCATTAGTGCGCGAGCTCCCACAGACCACGCTGGGGAGAGCCCCCAGCTGCAGGGGAGACGCCCCTGAGTGCCTGGCAGGGCCCAGCTCCTGGCTGACCTGCACTGCTGGGGGTCAGGGGGCTGGGTGACAGGGGGGCGTTGGCTCTGGGGTGGGACTGTCACTTCCCCCCCCCCCCGCCAAGCCAACAGGATCACAGCAAACGAAACCAGCTCGGCCGGCAGGGGAAGAGTTCAGTCCAGGGCCTGGTGCATTCTGGGAGCAGGGGCAGTGCAGACAAAGGGCAGATACGGGGCAGCTCTGAACACTCCGCGCAGAACTGCCTGGCCTGTCCCGCAGCCCCTGTTACAGGGGGCTTTTCGCCATAGTTTTAATCAGGCCAATAAATTGAAACAAACCCCTGTTAAATCATTGCTCAGCCCGAGTCCTTCACCCACATTCCTTAGGGCATTGGGTGTTTCATTTCCTGCCTCCATTTCCCACAGAGACACAATTTTCTTTGCACAGATCCATGAACAGCAAAACCTCCCTGTGTCTCTGGTCTGAGCCAGGGCATTCGATTTCAGTGAACCCTTCTCTCCTGCAATGACGATGGTCAGACAGAGGGGACGTGGCACCTGCATCCCTGCCAGGGAGATATTGGCTCGGCTCTTTCTTTCTGCTGCTGTTGTTAGTCCATGAAATATCAAGGGTGGAATGCAAGGCTGAGTTCATGCACCAGCCCCCTGAAAAATTTCAGTGCCCCAGAGAAATCCTGCCACCTGATATTGGAATGATGTGCTGGAGATTTGACTAGGAAAGGGACTGTCTGAATTGTCAGAGTGGGGAATGAACAACAATCTACAGCAATGTCATTAACACAAACACACTCTCATCCTGCTCCAGCCGGAAGGGAAATGGGCAGGAATTCTCGCTGTTCACCCAAGGACACACTTACACTGATGCACAGTCATGAGTCTGCTGGGGGAGCTGGTCTGAGCAAACAATTTGAAGAGACAAGTCAGTGAGAACTGAATTATCGTGTAGTAAAACAATTATACATCAAGTAGTTGTGGCCGAGTGGTTAAGGCGATGGACTAGAAATCCATTGGGGTTGCCCTGCGCAGGTTCAAATCCTGCCAACTACGCAAGCACTGCACTGTTGTTATGATTACTCTAGTTTTAGTGCCTGAGCATTCACAGTGCAAACTGGAGCTAAATCTAGTTTCACTCTGTCTACACTTAAAATGCTGCTGTGGCACCTGCTATAGCACTCTGGAGTAGACAGTCAGTGGAGAGGTTTTCCCATCCCTGTAATAGCTGCATTGACAGAACAATTCTTCCTTTTCTTTAGCACTATCTAACCAGGGCTTAGGTCACTGTAACTATATGGGTGGAGGGGGGGGGTTCACACCCTGAGAGACGTCACTCTGCCAGTGAAGTGCCCAGCGTACACCAGCCCTTAGATCCCTTTTGGTATTTCAATGCAGGCACTGACCTGTGAGAGGAAAACATCAGCTCACAAACACAGAGACTGAATTCCCCACATTTAATCTCGCTGCACTTTCCAGAAAGTCACAAAATTCAATTCATTCTTGCTAGGACAGAGAAAAAATAATTGACAGTAAGTTTTTGTCTTGGTTAAATAAAATTAAGTGTTTAATTAATATAGTAAAAATCTGTACTGATTCCTCTAACTAACACCACAGCGTGAAATAGGAACAGAGACAAATCTTGTCAGTGACGACTAATTTCACAAATGATCTTCCCATTATTAATTTCCACGCTGCCCCTATTGGAGGTCTGGGCATCTCCAGTGTCATTGCTCTGCGTTCACCTTCCCCTAGAATTGTTATCGGACATTCGCCTTCCTCTGCGGCATGGGGCTCGGGTCACTTGCTGGAGGATTCCCTGCACCTTGAGGTCTTTAAGCCACGATTTGAGGACTTCAATAACTCAGACATAGGTTAGGGGTTTGTTACAGGAGTGGGTGGGTGAGATTCTGTGGCCTGCATTGTGCAGGAGGTCAGACTAGATGATCATAATGGTCCCTTCTGACCTTAAGTCTATGAATCTATGAATCTAGTCCCAAATTTGGAAAACTGTGCAGTTCAGCATGAGAATAGTGACCCCGTCTCCTTCCTGCACCTGCTCTACATTGCTCCACAGCAGCTTCTCCCCCTGCAGAGTCACCCCAGCACGGCAGTGCAGCCGCCCAGGGTTCAGCAGGGGCCCCTGGCAAGGACAGTGGGTGCTGCTAACAGCCCAGTGTGCCTGGCCCTGAGGCAGCTGTAAAAAAGCAACACCCCCCCCCAGAAGTACAGAGACTGAATTCCCCAACTGTAACATCATGACCCCCTGTAGAAAGCCACACGTGTCAGTTGTATTTTCACAGGGAGATGCAAAAATCAAGTGACACCAATTTTTAAGTTGAGTAAATAAAGTCGAGGAGATAGTTATTAACCTCCCAAAAATATACTAAAGATCCCTCAACATAACACCTGAAGGTGAAATATGAACAGAGACAAACCTTGTCAGCAAAGGCTCATTTCCCAAACGGTCCTCAAAATGTTACTAATTCCCACCCTCCTCCACAGGAGCTCTGTGCAGTGTCACTGTTCTGCAGGCAGCTTCCCATTCAATGCTGTTGGGGGACATTCCCAGGCCTGGAAATGTACCAACGACAGAATTTGAAGAGCAAACCTGGCTCCCCGCACCAGGCGGGATTTGAGTGTTTTGTCCCTGTCACTTAGAGTTTGTCAATAGTACAGACGCCAGGGGCAGGACTCCAGGCTCTGCTTGAGGGATCCTGGCACAGGGGCTGGCAGGGAGGAGGGGGAGAAAGGATTGTAGATTCTCACCTGCCCTCTGGAGAGGAGGTAATAATTGAAGGGGGCATTTCCCACTCCTCCCCTCCTCAGTGTCCCAGGGCTGGAATTCTACATTCTACAGGGCCAAATGAAGGTGTGGTGCCCCTTGGTTAATGAAAACCAGGGCTCCAGGTGAGATTTGAACTCACAACCTCAGCATAGCTTCTCTCAGCACTGCCCTATAAGTACTGTGTGCTAACCAATTATAGCACTGGAGCACCTGTTGGATAGTATTTTCTGAAACCCCCCTAGGCTGATAAAGCCAAGGCATGACCCCCCAAAACATTCTCAGTGGGGCTGGGAACAGGTAGCAACAAGTGTTGTACTTGGTGGGGTGGATTCTTCTTAAGGGTCCCAGGCCCCATTTCACCCTTTTGTTCTTCCCTGTGTAATAACGGAGCTGGTTAAGACTCAATGGAGAGTCTTGCTGCAGCCCAACAGATCTGAAATCACTGATAACCAGCTCTAAGCATTAGTCCTGCTTTGGGACAGTGTCTCTCATGCAAGAAACTGCCCAGTCTGCGCTAGCAGTGAGGCTCCCTCACTAACAGCTGAAATCAGGGAGAGCTGTGTGAAGTGCAGGGCCCCAGGGGGGCCTGAACAGGGGGGAACAACACCCCAGGGCTTTTAAAAATGGGAGGGCTCTGCCTTGCCACTTTGTAATGACCGTAAGGGCGAGTGAGGGTGGGGAGGGGACGGAGAGCAGTGAGCGGGAGGTGGGGTCTTGGGGGATGAGGCAGCGTAGGAGCCTCTTGTGGGAAATATCTCCTGCCCCACTGCCAAAAGGAGCCCCTTGAGTGGGAACGGTCAGAGGCCCCACTCGGGGGCTGGCCCTGCTTTCCTACCTGCTTTTCAACTGCTGCAAAAACATCCCGAGCAGAGAAGCAACAGGCCAAAATACTTTTAAGCAGCTGCCAAAGTAGCTCAGTTGGGCGAGTGTTAGACTGAAGATCTAAAGGTCCCTGGTTTAACCCCAGCCTCTGGCAGCTTGTTCTCTGGAAGCTCAGCGGTGCCTGCACCCAAGGTGAGCAGGGCTGGCCTAGGGCAAAGCAATTTTGGGGGCCCTTTCCATTAAAAAAGTTGCAATACTGTATTCTCATGGGCCCCTGAGAGATGAGAGATGTCTTTCCGAACGTCGTGGCCCTCAGGAATGGTGCCAGAGGGCTGCTGGGCAGTGGCAGGCAGGCATTGGGGATGAAAACTCCTCTGCGCAGTTGAGCAAGGGCAGTGCCCTGGAAGGGGCATCTGTGAAAGTGGCCATGTGGAAGGTGGCAGGGATTTGGGGGCCCAGGAGGAGGCACTTGCTGTTCAGTGCCTTGGAGCAGCTGGACTTGGCCATGGTGGGTGTTCAGGAAATGCACATTAACAACTCTAGGGTAGCTCAATAGGCAGAGGGTGATTGGAGGAAGGGCCTCCTGGCCAGGGAAGAATGATGGGGCTGGAGTCTTGTTCTTCACATTCACGGTGTGAGTACAGAAGGTGGTGGAGCTTAGACCAGGGAGGGCATTGCTGGTGGCTTTGTGCTCTGTGGCACTGGTTACTGCTATATTAGTGTGTATGGTCCCCAGTTAAGGCATGAGAGGAAAGATCAAAGGCTCCCTTCCTCAGGACTGCATGATGTTTGTTGTTGGGGGGGATTTTAATTGTGTCAGCCGGCCTGAGCACCGCTGGTCCTGTTTTCCCAACCTTCAGAAGAAACATTTTTACAATGAGCACTACCTGGCGCAGGTCTGTAGTGAGGTCGGCTTAGAGGAGCTCACTCCAGCCACAGAGGGGGTTCACCTTTCTGCGGGGACAGACCAGGACTCGCATTGACCGGATTTATGCTCAGCTTTTGTGTCTTTTGCATGTTGCTCCTCAGATTCTTTCTTGGCCCGACTTGTTACACTTTGGCACTTAACAGGCCAGAGTTTGTGCACCTTCCTATTATCCTCACTAGGATCTGATTTCCAAATTTTAAGGAATGACTTTTTGCCTCTAATGGCCTCCATTACTCTGACATTTACCTAGAGTGGCTTTCTGCTGGTCCTCCTATTGTCGTTTCTGATTTAGGGCAAACGTTTCATCTGAGCCTCTAACTGCGGTGGTTTTAAATGCTCTGCATGCTGCTTGCAGGCACCTAACACTTGTGACAGCAGCTCCTTTTAATTCCCATCCAACCATCTGTACTTATGCCGATAGGTCGACTTTAGGTCTTTAACTTTGAGCGGTAGCTGAGAAGATGTTAAATCGGGCAGAAACCCATTCGACAAACCTCTTCATTTCCTTGTTATTTCCTGACTTAGTCATTCATCGCCTTTTCCTTATTTCCTGGTTGAGGCGGCGGCCTGCCAGGGAGCTCCCCGGCACCTCTGGCTGCCTGGGCTGAAGGCAAGAGGCAGGCCTGGGCGTGGGGAGGGCCTCCTGTCCCGGAATGAGGCTGCAGTGCTTCCTGGTCCCCTTTTCCCACCACCCCGGCAGGCGGCTGCTGCGGGAGAACACGAGGGAGGCTCTGGGGGCGCTAGGCAGCGCTGTGTGTGTGGCTGTCAGGGGAAAGAGCCGAGGCTCCGGACTCGACCTGCCATTGACTCGCGTGGCTCTGCGCACCATCAGCCGGGACGTGGCTCAGGCTTGGGCCGCATGGCCGTGCTTTCCTGACGAGGCATGAGGCAGGCCAAGAGCTTTGCACAGCATACAGGGAAGTGGGAGGGAGGCGTCTTTGAGCCGGCCTGTCTCCTCCGCTTCTCCCTTGCTCCTTGGGCGGAGGCGGGAAGGGAGCGAAACGTTCCCGGCTGAAGGTTTTGCGCTCGGCCTTGAGGATTAAACCTGAGGCTCTGGCGTGGCTGCTGGCAGATGCGCTTTTGCAGCGCGGTCCCCACACTCTTGTAGGCAGCAGGTGAACCCACTGTGTCCAGGAGGGAGCCTTCAACGTGGCAAAAGGGGGACATCACGGCTCCCAGCAGACCTTGAGGAGCCCACAAGGAGCCTCAGTGGCATCCCTGGGGGAGCATAACCCCCCCTCCTTTCCATTAACAGCTGCACTCACTGACCCATGATACCACAGAGACACCTACCAGCAGCTGGTTTGCCAGGGCCGCTGCCCAGCACCCTGCAGCGCTTCCTGCCAGTGCCAGAGCTCACCAGGCGCTAGCCTGGAGCCAGGGCCGCTAGGCGCTGCTGAAGAAAAGCCAGCAGAGGGACACAGTGGAAGTGTCCTGTGCCCATCACACAGAGGTGGATCAATCAAAACCCTCTTCTGCCAGCACCAGGCCTCCTGCTTCTTACACTGGGCCTGCAAGCGAGGGGGCAGCTGGCACAGCGCCAAGAGTCTAACCAGTGAGGCAGGAGGCGGCTGATGCCCACAGCCTGCTGGGAGCTCCCAGAAGTTATTAAGGGACAGAGACTCCTCAGTGCCCTTAGTAACAAGGGTTTGGGGGTCACAGAGGCCAGTAAGGGGGTCACTGTGTCGGCCTTATAACCCTGGGTGTCAGGTCACTGTGCAGCTTTGATCTAGAGCTCGGATCCCAACAACCAACTAGCAGCCCACAGCCTCCCCCTGGGTCTGCCCCACCTGGTTACTCCTTACAGGCCAACCGTACCCCCCTTCCAGCCCCGGATTCACCCCCTAATCATCCTACTGCCACTCAGAGCCACAGCCGTGGAGGTGCTGAAGGAGGGAGGGGTGACTCTAGGGTGGGGTTCTTCTCTAAAGATGGCTGGCAGAAAGGTGGTGCTCAGCTCTGTCAGCGACCTGCCCAGGTGCCTCGCTGCCAGGGGGTGCAGACATTTCTCTAAGGCACATAAAGGGGCTATTTAGTGTTGAAGCAAATGCGAGGAATGTGCATTTATGAGAGGAAATTTCCATCTCTTCAACAGCTGTACATCAGGCCTCAGTGGCCTACTGGATAAGGCCTTGGCTTCCGAAGCCAGAGATTGTGGGTTCAAGTCCCATCTGGGGTGAAAATCTACTTCTTTCCTCTATATTGCAAGGAAAGGGCCTTATTTTCAACCAGGAAGGTGGGAGATGTTTCTTTGTTTGAGCACAAAGTCCTGGATCTTGGGAACAATCACCAAGGATATCAGAAGGCTCAGTCTGGTGACCTAATGGATGCAACCACACACCCCCATCCCAGGGCAGCCCAATCTGAGAAGCAGGATCCATGGAGCAACATTCCCCTCCTGCCCTGACAGGTGGGCTGTGCAGATGATGGTGGAGGGCAGCAGGATGGGAGGTTGCAGTAGCGCTGCCTGGGCTGTATCTGCACCAAGGATAAATGGAAGGGGTCATGCAGCCTGTGCCTGACACTCCACAGTGCTACATTCACTCCAGGAACAAGTCAAACCCTGCACCAAGGGTGGTGAATTCCCATGTGAGCACACAGTGCCCCTGTGCACCACACATGCTGCACACACATCAACTGCAGCAAAAGAGACACAAACTGCACACTGAGGAGACAGCTGGTTTGTTTCCAGGTTGCTTTTATTTCCAAAAGTACTGAGGTGTGATCTCTCTTCTTTTTCCGTAGGCAGAAACGCAATGGAGGAGAATCTCACATCCCTGAGCTGCCAGGTGACAGTGGCAGGAAGAAAACGCACTGCAATGAAATTTAAAAAACACTCATAAATAATTTAACAATGAGAAGTAATTAAATAAAAAAAAATCCAATGGACACACATGCTGGTGGCTTGTTCCCACCCCAGAGAGCGAGGAACAGGGAGTGTGTGAAAGGCAGGTGGTTAAGTCTGAGGGAGCATATTCATATTTCATACAAGTTAAACAAATTATAGCAGACAGCTACAAAATACTCCATTTGGTAACATCAATACAGAATATATAAATCTACAAGCAATACAGCCATACACAGGGTGTCCACTTAATACCAGAGTTCCCACGGCCAAATAGCTGGAAGTGCCTTCACAGTCACTGCTAAACGAAACAACATTGTGCAGATCCAAGAGCAGCCCTGCTGTGCTGTTAGGAAGCCTGCAGGAGACTCAGCAAATCAATCTATGATTCTGTGCTTCTGCTTAGTAGTTACCAAGTGTGATCAATGGAAGCGGGGGGGAGGGTTGCTCCCTTTTTTGGACACCCAGCCAGCCAGTAGCTATAAAATCCCTCGGAGGCCTGGTCTACACTATGACTTTAGGTTGAATTCAGCAGCGTTACCTCGATTTAACCCTGGACCCATCCACATGACAAAGCCCTTTTTTTCAAATTAAAGGGCTCTTTAAATCGATTTCTTTACTCCACCTCCGACGAGGGGATTAGCACTGAACTCAGCCTCGCCTGGTCGAATTTAGGGTAGTGGTGTACACAATTTGAAGGTATTAGCCTCCAGAGCTATCCCAGAGTGCTCCATTGTGACCACTCTGGACAGCACTCTCAACTCAGATGCACTGGCCAGATAGACAGGAAAAGGCCTGCAAACTTCTTAATTTTGTTTCCTGTTTGGCCAGTGTGTGCTGATCAGCACAGGTGACCATGCAGAGCTCATCAGCATGATGTGCACATTGCCGGGGCACATTGCCCAGCCCATACTTTGTGAGAAGTCTATGACCATGTCTATGTCCTCATCACTCTTGTCACCGCACTGCTGTCGCCTCCTTGCCTGGTTTTGCTTTTGCAGCTTCTGGTTCTGCGCTGAGAAAAGGTGTGAAACAATTGTCTGCCATTGCTCTGATGGAGGGAGGGGCGACTGACGGCATGGCTTACAGGGAATTAAAATCAACAAAAGGGGTGGCTTTGCATCAAGAAGAAACACAAACAACTGTCACACAGAATGGCTCCCTCAAGGATTGAACTCAAAACCCTGGGTTTAGCAGGCCGTTGATTTCACAAAACAAATCAGGTCAATTTCTTGTTTTGATCCATCTAGCTTTTACATTTTAGGCTGGTAGCAAACGGGGCAGTACAACTGCTAGCCATCATCCTCTCCTGGTTGCTTGGCAGAAGATGGGAATGAGCTGGCTGAGTCACTCCCTTGTCTGCCCAGGCACCCCAACTGATCTCACTGAGATCAGCTAAAAGAGCACCTAGGACAATGACAATGGCTACCAATCATAATGCACCTTCTGCTGCCAAAAGACAATGAGCTGCTGCTGTGTAGCAATGCAGTCCCATGTCTGCCAGAACCCAGGAGACGTACGGTGTGACGGTGAGCTGAGCGGGCTCCATGCTTGCCGTGGTATGGCGTCTGCTCAGGTAACCCAGGAAAAAAGGTGTGAAATGATTGTCTGCTGTTGCTTTCACGGAGGGAGGGAGGGCGAGGAGGGTCTGATGACATGTACCCAGAATCACCCGCGACACTGTTTTTGCCCCATCAGGCATTGGGATCTCAACCCAGAATCCCAATGGACAGCGGAGATTGTGGGATAGCTACCCACAGCTACCCAAATTGCAACGCTCAGAAGTCGACGCTCCTTGGTACTGTGGATGCAGTCCAGTGACTTAATGCACTTAGAGCCCTTTGTGTTGGGACACACAAAATCGACTGTATAAAAACAATTCCTAAAAAAAACACTTCTATAAATTTGACCTAATTTCATAGTGTAGATAGACCCCAAGACACTTGATCACAGCATGGATAGGCTAAGAGACTACTTACACTTTTGCCTGGTTTACACTGGGTGAAGGGTGGGGGAACAGGGTCAATGTAAAACACAAAACTTCAGTTACAAGAATAGTGTAGCTGAAGTTGATATATCTTATTGTGACTTACCTCCTGTCCTCACAGCACAGGATTGACAGGTGGGGCTCCCCCATCCACTCCACTCCCACCTCTTACCCTGGTAAAGTTGCAGAATCAACAGGAGCACATTTGGTGATTGATTTACTACCTGCAGACAAAGACAATAAATCAAAGTCCAATAGATGACTTACTACCCAACAATCCAGTGAACAGAAGTAATATACCCTTGGATCTGGGCTCTAAAGAGCCAAAAACAAGGCTGACACCCTTGGCTGTTACACAGCCTCTCTGCCCCCACTGCTTTCTACCTCGCCATGACGAGCTCCCAGACACGCACCAAACACCATTCACATGACTTTGAAAAGTAGGTAACTAAGTGAGGATCACTTCCCTGAAATGACTCCAATTGAAGAATTCAAAGCAAGAACCATTAACACAGAATGCTGTTCAGAGAGAAGTCTTTCAGCCTCCCTCCTCTCACTGGTTCCTCTCCTTCCTTCTGTTCAAAGACACCAGTTCCCTGTAGACTCCTACTTTGCACAAACCCACCCACTGACCTGTGACTAGCAGTCTCTCACTGTTAACTCTTCCAGCAAAACGGACCAAAGAAAGTGTATGCGAGCGCTGTACCACAGCCCCGGTGCTCTTTTCGGTTCCTTCCCACAGAACTTTCGCTCCATACCAGTCCAGTGCCTTGCTGTTGCTTGGCTAACCACTGCATGCGTGTGCTATACCGTACCCTGAGCTGATTCCCGGCTTTTGTGCTCAATACAGCCTCACCCATCTGTGTCTCTGTGGCACAATGGGTCAGCGCGTTTGGCTATTAACTGAAAGAATGGTGGTTTAAGCCCACCCAGGGATGGCGCTAAGCCTGTGCTACTTCCTCGAGGGCTAGGGGGAGCCTCAAAGGTCCCATTTTGCTGCCTCTTGGCCTCAGTGCTTTCAGCTGGTGGTCCAAAGAGCGGGCTGGATGCCATTCAGAAACCCATCTGCCAGCAGCCGTGCCGGAGGCTCAGGCTTAATCCTCAAGGCCGAGCACAAAAACTTTCAGCCGGGAACATTTCGCTCCCTTCCCGCCTCCGCCCAAGTGGCAAGGGAGAAGCGGAGGAGACACGCCGGCTCAAAGACGCCTCCCTCCCACTTCCCTGTACGCTGTGCAAAGCTCTTGGCCTGCCTCATGCCTCGTCAGGAAAGCACGGCCATGCGGCCCAAGCCTGAGTCACGTCCGCAGCCTGGCCCGCCCGGCTGACGGCGCGCGAGCCACGCGAGTCAATGGCAGGTCGAGTCCGAGCCTCGGCTCTTTCCCCTGACAGCCACACACACAGCGCTGCCTAGCGCCCCAGAGCCTCCTCGTGTTCTCCCGCAGCAGCCGCCTGCCGGGGTGGTGGGAAAAGGGGACCAGGAAGCACTGCAGCCTCAGGCCAGGACAGGAGGCCCTCGCCACGCCCAGGCCTGCCTCTTGCCTTCAGCCCAGGCAGCCAGAGGTGCCGGGGAGCTCCCTGGCAGGCCGCTTCGCCTCAGCCACCTCTTGCCTCATGGCCTAGGCTCTTGGTACTCTGCTGGTCACCGGCTCGCTTGAAGGCCCAGAGGGAAAAGAAACAAGCGCACACGTAGCAGAGGATGGTTTCGATTCATCAACCTCTGGGTTATGGGCCCAGCACACTCCCGCTGCGCCACTCTGCTGCTTCTTCACACCCTCCCCCTGCCACCTAGCCACCACTATCCGGATTAGTGCCTTACGCGCTCTCGTGCTGGCAGGCAGATGCGCAGGCTGCTAGGCAGCTGCCCTGGTCACAGGATTTTACAGCTTCTACAGGGTAAAAGGGATCTATTTGGGGTTTGGACCCCATTGGGAGCTGGGTAGCTGAGTGCCAGAGACGGGAGCACTTCTTAAACTGTTTTCAGTTAAGCCTTCAGCTTGTGGGGGGACGAGTTTCAACCTTGGATCCGTGTCTGCAGCAGGCAAGCGCGTCTGGCACGATCCCCGCCCCCGCCCGCTGTATTAGCAGACTAAAACCCGGAGCAAACGCACACGCCTTGCAAAGGAACAGGAGTCGGGATCTCGAACATATATCAACATTTTATTAAGATGATGCTCAAAGATAAAAAAAAGTGTACGGCACAGCGTTTAGGCGTAGAAGTTTCTGGTGCTCAGGGAACAACGTATGGCTTACCCAAGGGGTGCGAAGTTTGGTTTAAGATCGGGTGGCGTAAGGAATACGTAATCTGCAGTAGCCCTGACTGGGGGTAAAAGTTTAATGTACAGACACTGAGTTAGGAGGGTATGTTGTCCATCTGAGGGCTACGTTGGGGTGTGGAATATAATGAGCGGACACCACAATGAGGATGGATTGACCCATATTTGGTGAGTTTTAACGTTCATTGTTTTGGAATCTTTGCCACAATCTACTTGAAGCAGGGTCAGAATGACGTCTACCCTGCCATCTGTTGGTGATCTGTCGTCAAGGCCTGTCACGGGCTGGTGCTTCAGTTTCCTCTAGGCAGCAGTGCTGCAGGCTCCTTTGGTCAGTTCCCATGCAACTATGTCGGGGGAAGGGGGAGTAGAGGCTCATGCTCCCCAGCCCCACGTCCCTCCCAGCAGCTGGGAATCCAGGCCAAATGTAACCCTGGTAGCTGGGCCGGGATTAGCCTGGGACGGGTAGGGCTGGGGAGGAATTGTGGGGGAGACAGATGCACCCGCTGTGAGGGGAGATCCTCCCATTCCCTGCCAACCCCCCTCACTCCTTGCAGCACGGCGCCCCCTAGCACTTCTTTCTCTGTCGTGGGGGTGTCTGCTGCCTGCTTCTCCCTTAGCATCAGCTTTCCCCATCCTGGGGCACTGGCGTCACCTGTCCTGTGCAAACAGGAATGCCCCGGTGGGCCCCCTGGCACTGCCCTGGAATTGGGGGGGGCAGCTGTGGATGGAGCCATATCGAAATATGGGGTGGGCAAGGCTGGGGACCAGGACTCCTGGGTTCTCCCCTCAAATGTGGGAGGGGAGTGGAAGTTAGGAGGTAGAGGGGGGGAGGGGCAGGGCTGGGATCCAGGGCTCCTGCTTTTTCTGGTTTTCTCCACCTCCTGAAGCTGCCTCAGTCCTTTCAGTGCATTTCCTGTTCCAAATTCATTTGCTGACTTGTGTAACTCACCCCAGAGGTGGCTGCATCTCAGTGTTGGGTGAGGCACCCTTGGCTGCATCACCTCCTAACCGCGTCTCTCCCCCTGCAGGTGACCCTGCAGCACTCGGCAAACATCCGCAAGATCATGGGGGGCACTTTGAGCATTGGGCAGGCAGGGGCCAGGCGCCCAGCCCCCGCACCAGAAAATGGGACCCAGCCCCCCCTACTTTTTACAGGGATTAAAGAGGGGCAAAGGGGGGCAAATCAGAGGAGGGGGGTGGCCAGGGTCTGAGCAGGGGGTGGAAATTGACTGGTCGGGGGGTCAAGCAGCTGGAGGCAGAGTTAGGAGAGGGGCTGAAGGGCAAAGTCAGGGAGGGGGGAAGGAGCCGGGTTAAGCCCAGGGGGAGGCGCTGCCAGAGGGTTAAACCCCGGCACAGGCAGGGGCAGAGGGGTAACAGTTACCCCGGGGGGCTGAGACTCCAGTGTTTGCAAAGATGTGGGGGGAAGCAGAGGGGCTTTTCTATTTCCCCTCCCACAGGCAGCACCTCTCAGCATGGGCTTCCCGAGGCTGGGCTCTTAAAGGCACAGGCATCCCACTGCCTAGACACTGCAGCTCCTCTCTGATGTAACCTACTGAGGTGCTGCAGTAGGAGACTCAATTCAGTGAAACCGGAATTCGTATGCCCCCAGCCAGGGGCTGTGCACCCCTCCCCCGAATTTCCCCAACACCCCCCAGTGGTCAGGTAGTTACATGCAGCACTGCCAGTGTTGTCACTGGTTGCAAATTTGAATGGAAATTGCAACGTTAACACACACTTTAAAAGCAGATCCAACCTATGAAAAATACTTGTACCTGAGAAAGTAAAATAGGTTTGAAAAGTCTGGACAAAGCCGGGTTTCCTCACCCAGCTGTTGTGTTTGCTGACAATGTCGGTGCATTGGCTTCGACAATGTTGGCCAACCTCAGAATTTCAAATGATGATTTGGAAGCAAGGTGTGAATGAGCTCTGCCCTGACAGCTAGTGATGAGCCAGGGTTGGGGGATGCTTTGGGACCAGACTGTATTTACATGAACTCACCTACTCTGCCGAGGTGTCCAGCAGACAGAGCTGTGCTGCCTCTGCTCTAGGTGGCCAGAGGAGGAGGGAAGGTGTGTGGGGCTCCAGCCTGGGAATCTTCCTCCCTCCTGCCAAGCCCTGACTATCAATCCCGGCCCTGACCCTCCTTTCTTCAAGCGCCATGTGGGCCCCAGGAAAAGTGTGGCAGGAAGCACCAGGGCCAAACTTGTGGGCATCAGGTGAAGCAGCAAGAATCCCAACCACCAGGGTAGCAAGTTCTAGAGCCCCAACCCATTGTGGCCACCCCAGCCAGAGACCTGGCTCTAGGAGGTGGGAGTCACCCAGCAAGAGGGGAAAGATTGGCTCTTGCACAACTGGAGACAGGGAAGTTGAGCACTGGGAGCTCCAGGTCTTTACCACAAGGTCCCACTGAGATTTGAACTCAGATTGCAGGATTCAGAGTCCTGAGTGGTGCCCATTACACCACGGGACCAGCTTGTGCTGCTTTCTCTGCACATCGGTGACCCTCACGGGACTGGCTCGAGTAGGAGACTGTTGGCCCCTTACTAAAACTTAGTGGGGTTTTTGGTTGGCTAGTTCCCAGCAGCAATAGAAGGGGGAAGGGCCAATGGGAAATCAGGACCCTGAGACTGACAGTCCCCAGGGGCAATGGGGAGAGGCCAAAGCTGCAAGTTAGCCGCACTGACAGGCCAGGCAGTGTAATGAGGGAGTCACCAGGCCAGGGGGTCCCATCCTCTGTGGGAGCTGGAACTGCCTGGGCCAGAGTGGGGCAGAGCTAAGGAGAGAGCAGGAGCCCGAGAAGAGCCGGGGAGCAGAGCTGCACCAGCCAGGGAGAACCAGAGCAGATCCGTGCTGGGAGCCGAGCCGCAGCAGCACGAGCCGTAGAAGCTGCCCAGGGAGCAGATCTGTGCTGGGAGAAGAGCTGCAGCAAGCGGAGCCAGAGGAGCAGCCCAGGGAGCTGGAGGCAGAGCCGCAGCAGCACTGGGGCTGGAGGTGGGTGCAGTGAGCAGCGTGGGAGAGCAAGGGGGACCCTGGGCAGAAGGCCCAGTGCAAGGAGATGCCACCCGTCAAGAGATCTTGCAGGCCAGACATTTGGGGGTGGGGGGATCATATCCCCTACATGGGGGCTGACACTGGGAACAAGGGCCTGTCACCTAGAGCACGTGGCCACTGCCAGAGCAAGTGTCCAGCCCGTGGTGTCCCTGCAGCACAGCCAGGGCCTGGGGAGGAGGCCTGGGACATGTGAGGGAGAGACTGTGACCTGCCCTGACCCTCCAGAGACGCTGGTTGTGATCTCCCTGCACCACAGAACAGGGTGACGTGTTTTCCTTTCCCATCTTTCCTTGTGTTTTACATTGATTGCTGGGTAGTAAATGGTGTTTGCTTGAAGCACATGCAGTGAGGAGTGGGTCAGGGAAGTGCCCAGAGTGGAGACACTGTAGCCCTGTTCAAGTGATCATGACAAGATTGGGAGTCATCAAACCCCCCAGGATTCCTGGGCCCAGCCTTGTTGGGGTTACGAGGTCTCTGCTGCACAGGAGAGTAGAAAGAGCGTCCTTGGGGTCAGGCAGCCTCTGGGTAGGGGGGTGGGGACTCAGATCCTTTCTCTGGCCAATTGCACCAGGGTCGTGTATAAACCAGGGAAGTTCCCCACAATAGCCAGATGTGAACCCCCTGTACACTTGTGCTCTGTCCTCATTGCTTCTCTGTCTCTCTTCCCCCATCTCTGCTGCTCCCCCTCTGGGCTTTCTCAGCACCTGGCCCCACAGCACTTCCTGCCAGCCAGAGACACTGTGTTCTAGGCCTGCTCCTGTGGATGTGGCCTCTCTCCTGATTCCTGAGGAAAGGAACCTCTCCAGGAAATGGCCACAGCTTCTGGGAATCCGCATGTGGCTGGTGGGCAGCACCAGGAATCATTTGGCTCCTGGCACACAAGGCAACTTAAAAGCTGAGCACCCAGACAGGGGCTTGAACCCTGGACCCTCAGATTAAGAGCCTGATGCTCTACCAACTGAACTACCTGGGCTTGTTGAGGTCATCTTCACCGTTCAGCACAAGAGTGAGCAGGCCGGCAAATGAGAGGCAAAAAAAGTCCCCAGAACCCCTCCTCTTTTTCTGCACAGCCACTGCCTGTCAGCAGGATTCCTCCTCCTCCTCCCTCCTGTGCCTCAGTGCGACTAAATCTCCACACCTAGACAGTCGGTCCATCCGCTGCACCCCAATCCCCCATGCCTGAGCCTCCCTGCCAAAGCCCTGCACCTGGCTCCAGAGAATTAAGTCTCATGTGTCGCTGGGAACTCGACTTCTTGTGCCCAGAGAGTGTCGGCCCCCCTCAGCAGATGACCTGAGAAGAACAATGTCCCCCTTTTCCAAAGAAGGGCTTGGAGGGGTTTTTCTCATGTTACCATGTGGCCTAATGGATAAGGTGTCTGAGTGTGGATCAGAAGACTGAAGTTTCGAGTCCCTTGGTGGTTGTGTTTCTGCAGTTTCACTGTTGTGCTGAAAGTCCTGCTCCCTTCAGGGCTGGAACCTCTTCTTGGCGGCTCAGGCCAATGCTCCGGCTTCAGCTACAGCCCCGGGAAGGAGTTGGGGGTTGGGCGTCACAAAGGCTGGGGCATAAGCACCAGGTGATTCCAGTCTCGCCTTTGCCCTTCCTGACTTGCCAAAGAAAATGGGCGGCTGCCCGGGCTAGCGTGTGCACCTGTCCCTGTGCTGGAGGGTACTTGCTACATAGCGTCTTCAGAGCCTGGGTGTTTCTCTGCTTCTCGCCAGCTCAGAAAAGCCTCTTGGGGTAAAATCTCCTGCCCCACTGCAAAAGTGAGCACCGTGAGTGGGACCAGTCAGAGGCCCCACCATGGGGGCTGGCCCTGCTTTCCTACCATCTTGTGATGTTGGCCACAGAGCATCAGCAGCCACCCTGCATGCTGGTGACCTTCAGTGGGTGTTTCTCATAGGACCTAATCACATCAGACACGCCATCAGGGGCTCGTACACCTGCACATCTACCAACGTGATATATGCCATCATGTGCCAGCAATGCCCCTCTGCCATGTACATTGGCCAAACCGGACAGTCTCTACGCAAAAGAATAAATGGACACAAATCTGACATCAGGAATCATAACATTCAAAAACCAGTGGGAGAACACTTCAACCTCTCTAACCACTCAGTGACAGACTTAAAGGTGGCGGTTTTGCAACAAAAAAACTTCAAAAACAGACTCCAAAGAGAATCTGCTGAACTTGAATTAATATGCAAATTAGATACAATTAACACTGGCCTAAACAGAGACTGGGAATGGTTGGGTCATTACACTAATTGAATCTATTTCCCTATGTTAAGTTCTCCTCACACCTTCTATGGGCCATCTTATTATCACTTCAAAAAGTTTTTTTTCCTCCTGCTGATGATAGCTCATCTCAATTGATTAGACTTTTCCTGTTGGTATGCATACTTCCACCTTTTCATGTTCTCTGTATGTATAAATATCTCCTGTCTGTATGTTCCATTCTATGCATCCAAAGAAGTGAGCTATAGCTCACGAAATCTTATGCTAAAATAAATTTGTTAGTCTTTAAGGTGCCACAAGTACTCCTGTTCTTTTTGCTAAATTTTAGTGTTGAACCCCAAACCCCAGCCCACTTGACTTTGGAACCCCTGTCCCCTGCCTAGCAAGTGCTATTGAATTGAGGGTGAGTCCCTCAATCGGGGTCTGCCAAGCACAGTAGCAGATTCACACACCCTCGATTCACACAACAAGGATAACAACCCTTTATTTCTCCTGCTCCTGTAACATGGAGACTGGGAATCCAACACCAGACAAAAGTGATCATTTTGGCAAGCAACCCAACCTATTTCCAACACACTTTAAAATCCACATGCAGACTCATACACGAAACCTTGCAAGACAATGTTCCTGAGGGGGCCTGAAGCACCTGCTGCTGGAGGGAAGGAGGGAGCTGTGGGTTGGGATTGAGGAGTAGCGTGAGGAGGGAGGACCTGTGGGTTGGGATTGAGGGCACTGGGAACAGGAGGGGGCTGTGGGCTGGGACAGAGAAGAAGGGTGAAGAGGAGCAGGCTCTGGTTGGGAGTGAGGAGCAGTGAGCATAGGAGGGACTGAGGGTTGGGTCTGACGGGCACTGGGAAAAGAGGGGACATGGGTTTGGGCTGAAGAGCATCTTCATTTGGGGATCCAGCAGGACAGGGGAAGGCAGCAGGTGATTCTAATTCCTTAGGGATATTGTGTGTGTTTGTATGTGTGTGTGTGTGTGTGTGTGCAGGGAAGGAACATGCTCTATGCCCAGAGGCCTTTATTCCTCCAGTCTGCAAGGACAGAGGGGCTGTCAGGAAGTTGCCCCTTCACCCCCCCCCCCCCAACAGGGCCTTCTGAGGAAAGGGAAAATCCTGCAGAGAAAAAGTAACATCAAAGAGGACCTGAGAAAGACAGTTTACAATCTTGGTGAGTAGTTTATCACCTGACCAGGGACTTGAACCCTGGATCCTCAGATTAAAAGTCTGATGCTTTGCCAACTGAACTAGCCAGGCTCACAAAGAACAACACCAAGTTGGTGCAGAGGAGAAACTAGTCAAGAAAACAAGAGCGGTAAATAACAGTGGAAACCTGCTGCTCTCTCTGGCCCAGTAAACACTATGAGTTTATATCAAATTTAGCAGCGTTAAATCGCATTAACCCTGCACCAATCCACACAACCAAGCCCTTTATATCAATATAAAGGGCTCTTAATACAGGTATCTGTACTCCTCCCCGACGAGGGGAGTAGCACTGAAATCGGTATTGCCATGTCGGATTAGGGTTAGTGTGGCCACAATTCAATGGTATTGGCCTCCAGGCGCCATCCCACAGTGCACCATTGTGACCGCTCTGGACAGCAATCTGAACTCAGATGCATTGGCCAGGTTTACTGGAATTTACTTTTGAATTTCATTTCCTGTTTGCCCAGCATGGTGCGCTGATCAGCACAGGTGAGCATGCAGTCCCAGAATCAAAAAAGAGCTCCAGCATGGACCGTATGGGAGATACTGAAGCTGATCTCTGTATGGGGAGATGAATCTGTTCTATCAGAACTCCGTTCCAAAAGACAAAATGCCAAAGCATTTGAAAAAATCTCCAAGGCCATGATAGACAGAAGCCACAGCAGGGACTCAACACAGTGCTGAAACTTAAGGAGCTGAGACAAGCGTACCAGAAAGCCAAAGAATGAAATGGATGCTCATGGAGGGAGGGGAGACTGATGTCTGTAGCTGTCCCACACTTCCCGCACTCTCCGAAAACCATTTGAATTCTTGGCTGAGTTCCCAAAGCCTGAAGGGTCAAAAATATTATCGCGGGTGGTTCTGGGTATATGTCGCCCCACCCAAAGCAAATGGAAAAAATTGTTTCTCACTTTTTCAATGTCAACGTATGTCTACTGGGCGCTGCTGGCAGGCGCGGTGCAGCAGCATCCCCTTCCCTTCTGGACGGCAGGCGGTACAGTAGGACTGGTATCTGTCATCGTCGTCCCATGGGTGCTCCTGGCTGGCCTCGGTGAGGTCGGCCGGGGTGCCTGAGCAAAAATGGGAATGACTCCCAGGTCATTCTCTTCTTTAAGCTTTGTCTCCTGGAGATTCAGTCCTGCCTGGAATATCATAGTAGCTGGAGACTGCCCTCCCCTCCCTCCTTTGAGCTCTACTTGCAGAGGCAATAAAGTCAGTGTTGTTTCAAATTCATGCATTCTTTATTACTTCATCACACAAATGGGGGATAACGGTGTGACATTATTGATATAAATGGGGACCATATAGAACATGGGTTGCAACCAAGGTCCTGTAGTGGCACCAAATCCTAAGTAAAGGGGGTCATATAAGGGGTCTAAGACCAGGTTATGGGTTGCTGGTTATGATTATGCTGTCTGTATGTCTGTATCATTTGTAGTTGAAGTTATAAGTATTGGCTCTGTAATGTCTATATTTTGTTTTATGCTCTGCCTCTGGGAAGTGTCCCAGACAAGCTGATGTCAGCCCTGCATAGCTGGCTTGATGGCCCATTAAGGGCCATTGGCTACACAATGAACCCATGGAGAGAAGGCAGACACGCCTTGTGACTCAGCAAAGTATGCAGGGACTGGCCCATGTGACTCCAGACTCCATTTTGCTGTAATTTTCCACAGTGGGGACAAAGAGGTTCTTACACCTGGAAAAGCCTATATAAGGCTGATGCCTCATCTCCATCTTGTCTTCAATCCTGGTTCTAACCTCTGGAAGGACTTTGCTACAAACTGAAGCTCTGCACGAAGGACTGTTGACCCATCCCAGCAGGGGATGTTCCAGAGACTTAATCTAAACCTGCAGTTTACTCCAGCATTGCTGCAAGCCTGAACTAAGAACTTTGCCATTACTGTATGTAATTGATTCCATTTAACCAATTCTACCTCTCTTCTCTACCTTTTTCCCTTTGTAAATAAACCTTTAGATTCTAGATTCTAAAGGATTGGCAACAGCGTGATTTGTGGGTAAGATCTGATGTGTATATTGACCTGGGTCTGGGGCTTGGTCTTTTGGGATCAGAAAACCTTTTTCTTTTATTGGGGTGTTGGTTTTCATAACCATTCATCCCCAGGACAGAGTGCACTGGTGGTGATGCTGGGAGACTGGAGTATCTAAAGGAAATTGCTTGTGTGACTTGTGGTTAGCCAGTGGGGTGAGACCAAAGTCCTTTTTGTCTGGCTGGTTTGGTTTGCCTTAGAGGTGGAAAAACCCCAGCCTAGGGCTGTAACTGCCCTGTTTAAGCAATTGGTCCTGATTTGGCACTCTCAGTTGGGTCCCGCCAGAACCGCTCCGTCACAAGCGGTAGACCAGGAGAGGTGGGAGAGAAGAGAAGCAATGGGTGGGGTTGTTGCAGGGGCATCCCCTAGAATGGCATGCAGCTCATAATTTCTGCTGGATGTCTGGGGCTCTGACCTGGAGCCACCATTTACCTGTCTGGGTCTTTAATTGGCTTTCCTGATAGTCTAGACAGGACTGACTTTCCATTAGACAAAACTTAAAGAAGGGAATGACCTGGGGAGTCATTCCCATTTTGTCCATGCACCCCAGCTGATCTCACTGAGGCTGGCCAAGAGCACCATGACAGCAGCTGATAGTACAGTATAACTTGTAACTGTCATTGTCAATTTGCAAAGCAGCAGACAGTACACTGTGACTGGCAACTATCTTTGCTAATTTGCAAAGGCAAGGGATGCTGCTGTGTAGCACTGCAGTACCATGTCTGTCAGCACCATCCAGTAGACATACAGTGACGGTGAAAAAAGGCTGAACAGGCTCCATGATTGCCGTGCTATGGCGTCTGCCGGGCAATCCAGGGAAAAGAGGCGCAAAATGATTGTCTGCCGTTGATTTCACGGAGGAGGATTGACTGGCGACATTTACTCAGAATCACCCACGACACTGTTTTGCCCCATCATGCACTGGTATCTCAACCCAGAATTCCAATGGGCAGGGAGACTGCAGGAATTATGGGATAGCTACCACAGTGCAATGCTCGGAAATTGATACTAGCCTCGGTACATGGATGCACACTGCCAAATTAATGTGTTTAGTGTGGCCACGTTCACTTGACTTTATATAATCTGTTTCCAAAAACTGGTTTCTGTAAAATCGGAATAATCCCGTAGTGTAGACACACCCTGACACAGCTTTAGAACCCTCTACCCACTATACGGCCAAGAGACAGCTACTCTCAGATCCTGTGTGGATTGTCTGATGGGCTTGGGGCCAAGAGCAAACTGCGTACCCCCTGCCAGAGCAGGAGAAGTAAAAATAGGGGCTTCCTGAAAAATGGGAAGGGAAGAAGAGAGAAGCAGAGAAGCAAGTGGAAAAGGAAGAGAATATGCAGACACAGGACCCTACCTAAATTCTTAAATAGATTACAAGAAAAAAAGAGAGAGCAGCATAAAGAAATTTAAAAAAATCTTTCAGTAAGTATTGAATTAGAAACATTTAAAATACCATTTTCACACTAACTTTACTTTTTTTTCCAAATTCTACCAAATCAAATTAAGACTTGCTACTAAACAGAACTGCACAAAAGCTTTAAATAAATTCAGATAACAGAAAAAAAACCCAAAACATTTATTTTTAAACTTGTTTTATAAGGACTAACCACTCAGTCTGTGGTTTTTCCTCTCAATTTCCCAAAGGAATACAAGAACACTCATCAATAGCAGATAGCAGATGCATTAAAGCACCACTATCCACTCACTTCATGCTCAGAAAGAACACTTTAACTCCTCATCGTAGTTAGCAAAGTCAGACACTTTCAACCATACTTCTCTAGTTACAAACTATAGAAATGATCCCTGAAAGTACAGTCTTAACAAACCTGTGCTCGGCTACACATCCAGGCTAATGTCATAAGCTTTCTTCCCACGGTGAATGTTTTCATACAACAGGTTTCACCCCAGAGAATTAAAGACCAAAAATCTAAAACCAGGTTCCCATTTCATTAAGCACAATCAGAGGCAGCTTTAGAACACTGTCCATTAGAAGATGTTTATGTCGCTATTTACAGACACACACCTCCTGATTAGCATGTGGAGCTCCTAGCAACTAATCAAACCCTCTTGCTTTGGGATACCTCTCACAGGCTCCTCCGTACCACATGACCGCCTGTCAGGCACAGACAATGCGGACAGGTCAGCCCTTTCTAGCATGCTCCAGCTGTTTCTCTCTGGCTTGCTCTCAAATTCATCTGCACTAGAAGTTTTGCAGGGTTCTATGTTACCAGTGGTACCTGCACTAAATCAGTGGCTCTCAACCTTTAGAGACACCTGTACCCCTTTCAGGAGTCTGATTTCTCTTGCATACCCCCAAGTTTTACCTCACTTAAAACTACTGGCACATAATCAGATGCAATATTTATAAAAATAAATCACTTGAATATAAGTATTGTACTTACATTTCAGTGTATAGTATAGAGAACAGTATAAACAAATCAATGTATGAATTTTAATTTGTTATGAATTTGCTAGTGCTTTCTATGTAGCCTGTGTAAAACTAGGCAAATATCTAGATGAGTTGCTGTACCCCCTGGAAGACCATTGGATACCCCTGTTTGAGAACCACAGCACTAGATCACCCTTACTTTTAGAACTGGTGCCACTTGACCCAAGGCACTCTGAACCATTTCAGTGCTAGTAGGCAGTGGCAACACAGCTGCACTAGGTCTGTTGTTTCTCCCTGCACAATTCCCACTTGGAAAGAAGATATCTTCTGGTCTGACCCTATTTACTATTGTGAGCTGCATAGGCAACTTTCTCTGTGTTATGTGAGCAGAATCCACACACTATATACTACCTGTATGGCCCTGAGGATGCCACATCAGCCGCAGCTGCCGATTGGGCCACAAGTTGAGAATCACTAGTCTATAATTTTGGAAAGTCCATTGCCACAGGCTTTCCCTCCCATGGCTGCTGTGAGACAAGAGCACATGAAATTCATAGCACTATAAATATGAGTGAAACCACCCAAATATATTTACATAAAAACTAGACAGTCTCATTTTAAAACAAAGAAAAACACAGGCCACACAGGGAGTGGGGCAAGAGTCTCCAATGATTTATACCCTCTCCTACCCGCCATTCAGCATAAGAATTAACCTAAATGGATCATGACTATTTACATAGAGCATCTTTCTCCTACAAAGCAGAATAAGACAAAGGTTGAGGCTGTTCCCTTCACATTTGAGGGGAGGAGAGGAGTAGAAGGATTTAGATGCTCAATCCACTTCAGATTATGAAAGAAACCAAGCAGACTAATGATTTACTCAAAACCCATCCCAGCAAAGAAAACCAGACTATCTGCACCTAAGCGTTATGCAAGTTTCTAAATAAAGCTATTATATCTAACCTTCCTCATAACTAGATTTCTGGTACACTGAAAAACTCCTTTTATTCAGTATACAAAGCCTAACCACTCAGTCTGTGCTCTCCCCTCTCCTTTTCCAACTAGCAGTCTATACAGTAACTCCTCACCTAACCTTGTAGTTATGTTCCTGAAAAATCGACTTTAAGCAAACGATGTTAAGCAAATCCAATTTCCCCATAAGAATTAATGTAAATGAGGGTTAGGTTCCAGGAAATATTTTTCACCAGACAAGACTGTTTGTGTGTATACACACACACACACACACACACACACACACACACACACACAGTATAAGTTTTAAACAAACAATTTAATACTGATACACAGTGATGATGATTGTGAAGCTTGGTTGAGGTAGAGGAGTCAGAGGGTGGGATATTTCCCTTGCTGCTAAATGATGAACTAGCAATTGGCTGAGCCCTCAAGGGTTAACTCTCTCACTCTGCAAGGCAGCGGGAATGGAGGGAGATATGCGCATTTTCCTTAAGTACACTGCCTTGTTAATTAGATCAGCTTGCTGAGACCCCAGCTGCTGCAAGCTCTCTCCCTCCTGAGTCCTGCTCTATGGAAGATGGGGTAAGCGGGATGCAGGAGCAGGGGGTAGGGGGACACCCTGACATTAGCCCCCCCTATTCCTTCCCTCCCCCCAGCACAGCAAGCAGGAGTCTCGGGGAGCAGCTCCAAGGCAGAGGGCAGGAGCAGCACATGGCAGTGGGGGGAGGGACACAGCTGAACTGTAGGCAGCTGCTGCACAGGGAATTTAGGGGAGTGGGAAGCTGATAGGGGGCTGCTGGTCCATCCTGGGTCCAAGCCCCCACCCAGGGGCAGCAGGTTATATGGGCTCGAGGTGCTTGAGCACCAGGAATATTCAAGACTGGGGGCTGTGCTCCACCAATATTTGGAGCTGGGTTTCTCCCCTGGCCCTGCCTGGAGCGTCCCCTGCCCCCCCACCTTGGAGCTTCTCTGCCTGAAAAAAAAAAACCAGCCAGTGCCTCTCTCCCTTGCTTGTGCTGCAGGCTGCCTGCAGCTGCTTCTGCCTAAGGCAGGGGTTGGCAACCGGTGGCTCGCGGCTCGCCAGGGTAAGCACCTGGCGGACCAGCCAGTTTGTTTATCTGCAGCGTCGGCAAGTTCGGCGATCGCGGCTCCCACTGGCAGCGGTTCGCGGTCCCAGGCCAATGCGGGAGGCAGGAAGCGCGGCCAGAACATCCTCGGCTCGGCGCGCTTCCTGCCTCCGCATTGGCCTGGGACAGCGAACGCGACCAGTGAGCTGCGATCGGCCAAGCGTGCCGGCGGCGGCTCGGCGGGCGGCCCGCCAGGGTGCTTACCCTGGCGAGCCACGAGCCACTGGTTGCCGACCCAGACCTAAGGCTATAGAGATCAGCGGCCGGCAGCCTGTTGGAGCACCAAGGGAGGGAGAGGGAGAGGGGAGAGAGGAGTGGGAGGAGGCACACACGTGCTTGGGAGCCCTCTCTCCCGCCCCCAGCACCCACCTGGAGGAGATGCCAAGGGGGCTCGGGCCAGGAGATGGACATCTGGAGTGGACCTCACTCACCTGAGCAGCTGCTGGGGCTTCTGTGAGGTTTGACCTGTGATCCGCCCCCTCCCCCCACAGCCCCACTCCTGCCCAGTGCTGGGCAAGGGGCAGCCCCATCCCCAGTGAGACAAGGGTGAGGGGCAGCAGGCTGCAGCAGGGGAAGAAGGAAGCCGCATGTGCTGGCAGTTCCCCCTGCCCCCCAGCACCCACCCACCCACCACAGGGGAGATTGGGAATGGGGGCTCCCTAGACTTGAGCAGCTGGGGCTTGGGTGAATGTTGTGACACCCTGTTCCCCCCCCAGCCACAACCCTGCAGTCCCCAATGCAGCCCCACCCTGGGCAACGGGCAGCCCCAAACCCCAAACCCAGTGTGGTTATTGTGAGGGTCAGCAACAGGGGAGGCCACACATGAATGCAACCCCCTGCCGGTACCCACCACAGGGAGGCGAGTGGGCTTTCTGGAGCTGAGAGAGGCCCTAGGGCATGTGCAGTGACCATGGTGCAGAGTGAGTGTGCTGCCAGGGGGTCCTCTCTGGCCTAGCCTGGGGTAGCCTGTCTGCACCCCAAGTTCCTGATCTCCAGCCCTGCCCCACCCCAGAGCCTGCACCCCCAGCACACCAACCCTGAGCACCCTCCTGCACTGTCAACCCCTCATCCCCAGCCCCACCCCAGAGCCCGCACTTGAGGAAAAACACTCAATTTAAATTTGGTGGTCAGTTTGGAGTATCATTGTGTTTAGCACAATACTTGATTATTTTACACCCTTTAAAGTGTATAACTAGTCGTATACAGGTGTTACAGACTGAGAATGTTCTTAATGTTTTCTCTGAATACTGCGTGGGTGCCTCAGTTTCCCTATGCATTTCTCAAGGATCTAGTTGGTGGGATCATAGAATCATAAATTCAAGATCAGAAGGACCATTATGATCATCTAGTCTGACCTCCTGCAAGATGCAGGCCACATAAGCCGCTCCACCCACTCCTTTAGCAGCGACCCCTGCCCCATGCTTGGAGGAGGCGAAAAACCTCCAGGGCCACTGCCAATCTTCCCTGGAGGAAAATTCCTTCCCGACCCCAAATATGGCGGTCAGCTGAACCCCGAGCATGCAGGCAAGACTCTCCAGCTATACCCTCTTGAAAAATGTTATATCATATCATTGACCCGTTGTACTATTTACTTCAGTGTGGCCCTTAATTGACCTATTGACTAAGCCCATTATCCTATCATACCATCTCCTCCATAAACTTATCTAGCTTAATCTTAAAGTCATGGAGGTCCTTACCCCACTGTTTCCCTCAGTAGGCTGTTCCAGTATTGCACTCCTGATGGTTAGAAACCTTCGTCTAATTTCAAGCCTGAATTTCCTGACTGACAATTTATATCCATTTGTCCTCGTGTCCACATTAGCACTGAGCTGAAATAATTCCTCTCCTTCCTGGTATTTATCCCTCTGATATATTTAAAGGTGCAATCATATCTCCTCTTATCCTTCTTTTGGTTAAGGAAAACAAACCAGGCTCCTCAAGTCTCCTTTCATACGACAGGCCTTCCATTCCTCGGATCATTCTAGTGGCCCTTCTTTGTACCTGTTCAGTTTGAATTCATCCTTCTTAAACATGGGAGACCAAAACTGCACACAATACTCCAAATGAGGTCTCACCAATGCCTTATATAACAGGACTAGCACCTCCTTATCCCTACTAGAAATACCTCGCCTAATGCATCCCAAGACCGCATTAGCTTTTTAACGCCACATCACATTGCCTACTCATAGTCATCCTGATCAACCAGGACTCCTAGGTCCTTCTCCTCCTCCGTTACTTCCAACTGGTGCGTCCCAGCTTATAACTAAAATTCATGTTAGTCATCCCTAACATGATAAGGGGTGTGATTGTTGTAGAGCCCTAGAGGGCCAGTGTGATGCCGTCTGCACAGAGAATGGCGCAACCCTGTCTCCGGGCAACTGATGGCCTGGGCCACACTCCTGCAAGGTGCCAACTGAAGGTGTTGGAGAACAAAGAGATCAGGTGGCCTCCTAATGCCTGGAAAAGACACAAAGGCCAGAGGAGGGAGTGTCAGTGCCTGTGCAGACTTCTGAGAAGTGCACGGTGTGGAAGGGGATGCTGGGATGCTTTGGAACAACTCCATACAAAGCCAGTCAGGACTCTGGGGGAGCCTCCTCTCTGAGCAGACTGTCTCCAGGGCAAGAAGCTTACACCTTCCTGGGTCTGACCTCGGAGCATTCAGCATGCCCTTCCACATCATGCACTTTTCACAGCGAGTCTGCCCAGGCTGGTCCTGGGGCAACCAGAGGTCCCTGCACCCCCAACTCTGCAGTCAGATGTGACTCTCAGCCAGACAGTAAAACAGAAGGTTTATTAGATGACGGGAACACAGTTTAAACAGAGATTGTTGGTACAGAAAACAGAACCCCTCTGTCAGGTCCATCTTGGGGGTGGGAGCCCAGACCCAAGTTCTGGGTCTCTCCCCATTTCCCCAGCCAGCTCCAAACTGGCCTCCCTCCTCTGGCCTCTGTGTCTCTTCCGGACAGGAGGCCACCTGATCTTTGTCCCCAACACCTTCAGTTGGCATCTTGCAGGGGAAACTGAGGCACCCACACAGTATTCAGAGAAAATATTAAGAACATTCCCACTTCATCACAACAGGTGCAACAAAATATAATACTGTATATTGAAGTAGGCAAGTGCTGCTTCTGACTTTCCACTTTTAATTGACCCTTGTAATCTTGTGGCACTGACACGTTGTAGCTTCATTTTATATCAGCTTACAGGGCGGGAGCAGGGGCACCACCATTTTAGGCCACCAAAATTATCTAAACCTGTCGCCTATGCTTCGAGTTACCTAGTTATCAAGTGTCGGGAATGGTGTTTGGTGCGTGTCTGGGAGCTCCTCGTGCTGAAGTAGAAAGCAGAGGGGAAGAGCAGCTGCCTAGCATCCGAGACTCTCAGCATCGCTTCTCGGCTCCTTGGAGCTAAGATCAAGCGTAGTGTCAGTTCTTATGAGTTTAATATCTGATAGGTCCTTTATTTGAGGACTGTATATTAAATTGATTTTTGAAACAAGGGGATGGAATAGGAGCTTGCTCTGTCCACCTATGCATTGACCTGTTATTGCAGTGTCTCCAGGACCAGTGCTTCTCCTTTTGGGGAAAACTGTCTGGTTAGAAAAGCAGAAAAAGTTTCACTCTAAAGATGCTGATTTGAGAAGATTTTTTTAAAGTAGTTAAAAAAATCAGGCCTCTTCTTCTTTGGTTTCTTCATGACAACATATTGTTAAAATATCTTGGGAGTGCTTTCTGAGTCTACAGATGTAAGTTTCTTTGTCTTGCTAGAGGATTGTTTTAAAAGCTGAGATTCTTCTGTTTGCTTTGAGTCTTTTCAACAACATGAGACAAATGCTTTCCAGACTGAGGGTCTGTTTGGGAGATGGTTGGTTGGGGGGTTTTGTGTGTGTGGGGGAAACACAGATTGGTAATATTTGAGTCACATGTATATCAATAACTGGATGAGTTACACAGACTTATCCCCACCCAGCCTACGTTCCATGTATCTTGACTGAGCCTGCCGCCCACCATCCCAGAGCAGAAGCCTGAAGCCTGAGCCCCATCGCACTCCCTCAATTACAACCCAGGAGGCTGTGGCCACAATAAAAGACCCTGGTGGCCACATTTGAGAAATGCTGGAGCCTCACAGTAAACAAAACCCAGCAGGTTTGTCACACCCTGTCCCCCACCCTGGGGATTTCTGCCTCTCCCACCCAGACCAACCTCCTGGAGGTTCCACCCCTATGTATTTACTGCCCTTTCTCCCCGCCAAGGGAACCCGCCAGCAACTCCTGATAATCCCTCCCTCAACTGGCTCCTGCAGCCATTCCCTTCCCCTGCCCCTGGGAGGATGGAATGAGCTGGAGCAAAACATGGATGTTGCGCTGCAGCCTGTTAGGGCAAAAAGGGCAACTGGGGACATGTCAGAACAGGAAATAATTTCCCAGCACAATTCCCCCCAGGCTCTTTCCCTGCACACAGATATTCTAGCTTGTCCTGCATGGGACAGAAAAATTCAAATTTAGGGCTGGCAATTAATCGCAGTTAACTCATGCAATTAGCTTTAAAAAAATCATGATTAATCTGTTTTAATCACACCATTAAAAATAGAATACTAATTTAAAATTACGGTATTATATTTTGTTTTTCTACATTTTCAATATATTGATTTCAATTACAACACAGAATCCGAAGTGTACAGTGCTCACTATATATAGTTTTATTACAAATATTTACACTGTGAAATATAAAGTGCTTTAGTGCAATCTCTGTATCATTAAAGTGCAACTCGCATATGTAGCTACTGCTCCCCCCAATGTTGGGCTGTGCCCCCCTAGGGGGCTGTGAGGGGGGAGCAAGGAGCGACATCAGACTCCTGCCTCCAGGTCACCTTCCCCACCACCTGGGCTGCATAAAGAGAGGACAGGCGCAGCAGCCCAGCCCCTCCCCGCTCGGGACCGCCCCTGGCGCGGCGGGGTCCCAGCGGCCGCAGCGCCCAAGCTGGGAGCGAGCTTTGGGGCGAGGAACCGGGCCTTCCCCACGCGCCGAGTCTCTGTCCCGCGCTCTCTCCGCCAATCAGCGGCGGGAGGGGCAGTGACAGTTACGGCCTCCTCCACTAGAAGGTCGCGTGTAGAGAGGCGAGAGAACTTCGCTTCCCAGAGTGCACCGGGAGGCGCGTTGCCGAGCAACCTGCCGTCACCTCCGCTGTGAGACAGGCCAGGAACTACAACTCCCAGCCTGCCCGGGCGCCTCAGTCCTCTCAGCCCAGGTGAGGCGGGTCCTGGGTCAGCCTGGCACCTCCCCACAACTCCTCATCCCGCCCCGCCCCAGAGAGCCCCGGCCCCGCCCCGGTGCAGGGTCTGAAGCTGCCGAGCGTAGGCACGTGCTGCGCCGATTCGCCCCCTCCCGGCTGGTCAGGGCGGGGCCAGGTCTGCTCTGCCCGAGGCTGGATCCCTGTGTCCGCCCAGATGTTCCCAGCGCCCCTTGTTCGCTGGGTGTAGGCGGGCCCAGGCACCGGCCGCGTGTCACCCCCGACTCCGCTGCTGGGCCCGCCCCTGCCCGGGAGCCCGGCTCTAAACACCCACTGCAGGGACAGCGACACCCCGGACAGACCCGCCCCTGGACTGAATGAGTCCTTCCCCAGCCCCAGCCCGCTGTGCCCGCCCCAAAGCGCCCCTGCACACCCCGCTGTACCGCCCCCAAAGCCCAGCCCCTGCACCCCCGCTGTGCCCGCCCCAAAGCCCAGCCCCTGCACCCCGCTGTGCCCCGCCCCAAAGCCCTGCCTCCTTCCCCGAGGTCCTGCCCTCACGCTGCCCCTAACCCCGAGTCCCCCTCACATCGCCTGTTCCCCTAATCCCTGCCCCTTTCCCTGAAGTCCTGCCTGCCCCTTCCTCCAAGGCACCACCCTCCCATTGCCTCTTTTCCCAGCACCCCACCTCACTCTGCCCCTTCCCCGACTCCCCACTCGCGCATTGCCCCCCCAATACACCCCTCCCTAAGGGCCCACCCCACATGGCCCCTTTCCCCAAGTTCCTACCCGCCAGGCTTCCCTTTCCCCTAAGACCCTGCCCCTGCCCCGCCCCTTCCCCTGGGACTCCGCCCTCACACTGCCTGAGACCCCACCCCTACACCACCTGTTCCCTCTAATCCCTGCCCCTGCATCGCCCCTTCCCCCGAGAGCCCCCCCACATGCTTCCCCTTTGCCCCGAGATCCCGCCCTCACAGCGCCTCTTCCCCCAAGCCCCAATGCCACACAGCCCATTTCCCCTGAGTCCCGCCCCACACTGCCCCTTCCCCTTATGACCCCACCCCTGTACCACCCATTCACGAGACCCCGCCTCACACTGCTCCTCCTGAGACCCTACACCACCCAACAGGCCAGACTCTGGGAAGGGAGGGGAGAAACATGCTGTGCTCTGCCACAGACTTCCCGAGTGTCCTTGGGGCACATCACTCAGCCTCTCTGGGCCTCAGTTCTCCCATCCAGGAAATGGGGCTGGTGGCGTTCCCGCCCTCGCACGAGCTGGGAAGAGAACTACCCTGTGAATTAAGAAGATGCTCCCAGTCCCCCTGCTCCCACCTCTCGACCCACCGCCGCTCCCCGAGCCTGTGCTAGACTCCAGATGTCCTAGCCCCCCGCCCCCTCCCTGGTCTGACCACTAGCCCCCACTCCCCTTTTAGTCTCACTGCCTTTTCTATCCACCCACCCCACCTGTCCATCCCTTTGCTGCAGGTTTCTGGGGTCTCACCTGCTCTGCGCTCCCCCAGTGCAGCCCAAGGCTTTTCCTCCCCCCACCCACACATCCTCTCCCCCTCCGGCGCGATCATCTGCTTGGCCCCCCCCCGCCTCGCGGGGTGCGCTGTGCGGCGTGGCTGGGGCGTGTGCAATGGCCCAGCACCAGGCAGCCAGAACGTAAACCACAGGCCCTGCCCCACCCCACTGGAGCTGCCCTCCAGGTGCATTTGAGCCCAGCACCTTGCATCTGTGCTCTCCTGCCCCACGAGGGTGAGCTGCAGTCCCCACCATGCTCTGCAGCAGAGAGAAGAGTCAAGCCAACCAGCCCATTTAGGATGGGGGAATCAACACCCTTTTTTCTGCACAGCCACTGACCATCAGCAGGATTCCTCCTCCCTCCTGTGCCTCAGTGCAATTAAATCTCTGTATCTAGACAGCGGTCCATCCGCTGCACCCCAGTCCCCACCTAAGCCTCCCTGCCACAGCCCTGCACCTGGCTCCAGAGAATTAAGTCTCACATCTCGCTGGGAAGTCGACTTATTGTGCCCAGAGCGTCTCAGCCCCGCTCAGTAGATGACCTGAGAAACACAGGGTCCGGCTTTTCCAAAGAAGAGCTTAGAACCCCCTCATCATGTGGCCTAAAGGATGGGCATCTCCCTGTGGATCGGATGATTCAGGATTTGGAGTCCCCTCGTGGTTGTGCTCACTTTGTGCTGCAAGTCCTGCTGCCTTCAGGGCTAGAACCTCTTCTTGGCCACTCAGGCCAATGCTCTGGCTTCAGCTAGAGCCCGGGAAGGAGTTGGGGGTGGGTGTCACAAAACTGGGGCATGAGCCCCAGGGCTTCCAGTCTCGCCTTTGCCCTTCCTGACTTGCCAAAGAAAATGGGCGCTCCACTTCCAAAGTCAGCACCATGAGTGGGAACGGTCAGAGGCCCCACCAGGGGCCCAGCCCTGCTTTCCTACCATCTCCTGATGTTAACCACAAAGCATCAGCAGCCGCCCTGCAGGCTGGCCTGAGGTGGCCTTCAGTGGGGTTCGGCATGGCAGGGAGCAGCCTGGCTGGGTGTCTCTGTGGCTGTCTGCTGGCCACGCATAAGTCATGGTCCTGCCCTCCTCTTGCCCACCTTCCATTTGCTCTGTGGATTTTAAACCTTCCCTTGGAGCTGTCAGCACCAGCCACCTCTGCTCCAGGTGCCCAGAGGAGGAGAGGTGCTGGGCACCTGCCTGAGACTCTGTCTCCCTCCTGCCTACGAAGCCTGGCCTGGCCCTCCTTCCTTCAAGCGCCAGGTGGGCAGGAGGAAAGCACAAAGGCAAGTGCCAAACTTGTGGGCACCAGGTGAATCTGTGAGAATCCCAACCCTCAGGTGTCAGTTCTAGAGCCTAACCCACTGCAGCCTCCCACCCAGAGGCCTGAGTCACCCAACAGGATGGGAAAGATTTGCTCTTGCACAACAGGACACAGGAAGTTGGGCACTGTGAGCTCCAGAGCTTTACCACAAACCAACACAAGGTCACTGAGATTTGAACTCAGATTGCAGGATTCAGAGTCCTGAGTACTGCCCATTACACCATGGGACCAGCTCATGCTGTCTTCTCTGCACATCAGTGACCCTCACAGGGCTGGCTCATGAGGACTGTGGCCTTACTAAAGCTTAGTGGGGTTTGGTTGGCTAATTCCCAGCACCAATAGAAGGGGAAGGGCCAATGGGAAATCAGGACCCTGAGACTGACAGTCCCTGGGCAATGGGAGAGGCCAAAGCTCCAAGTTAGCCGCACTGACAGGCCAGGCAGTGTAATGAGGAGTCACCAGGCCAGGGGTCCCATCCTCCGTGGGAGCTGGAACTGCCTGGGGCAGAGTGGGGCGGAGCTAAGGAGAGCAGGAGCCCGAGAAGAGCCAGGGAGCAGAGCTGGGCAGGTGTAGTGCCAGAAACTGCTCCCTGTGGACTTTGCTGCCTGCAGCAGTTACTGAGACCTGAGGTTGTTCTTATTTGCTGACTTGTCCTAATTGGATCAAACTTGACAGTGGTTTCTCTAGCAAAGGCCAATCCTGGCCGCTTGGTCAGACATCCTCATTCACATCAGGCTGGGGGTGACCAGATGTCAAAGATGAAATATCGGGACGTGGGTGGCCCGGGCAAAAAAAAAAGCCAAAGCCCCCCGCCAGGCGGCAGTGGCACAACCCCGTCTCCACCCAGCTCTCAGCTCCGACCCTGATACACTCCCAGCTCCCCTGTCCCCTCGCTCCTGGGCCCAGCCTGGGCCTCCGAGCTCTGCAGCCGAGCCGCACTCCAGGTCCCTCCTGCAGCTCCCGGGCAAGGAGAACCAGGCAACCAGCCCAGGCCCTCCTGGCAGGGCGTGTCTGCCCCACGTGTGTCTCTGACCCCACCCACATGGGTCCTGCCCGCTCCCCACTGCCCCCAGCCCCACTGCGCTGCCCGCAGGTCCAGGGCTGGAGCAGCCTCCATGCTGCGCTCCCGGCCATGGCCATGGCCCATGTGCAAACCTGGGAGGGAGGAGGATGCCGCCTGCTTGGGAAGAGGCAGGGCCAGAGCGAGGATTTGGGGTGGGATCAATGGGGGAAGGAGGGGCGGAGTCGGGGCGAGTGTCCCTCCGGGCTCGCTCTGCCTGTGTGCCGGAGCAGAGAGCAAAATTGTTTGTTTGTCAGTGTCCTGACCAAATATCGGTGGGACGTGGGACAAACAGGCAAATATCGGGACAGTCCTGATAAAATCGGGACGTCTGGTCACCAACATCAGGCTCCAAGTTGAGAATCATTTCCCCTTCCCGCTCTGTGGGAGGGGAGACTTTAAGCTGCTTTCTCTGTGCGACTGCATGGCTAAGCAAAGAGAACAAACCCCAAATCCCACCTGTGCTTTGGGGGCCAGGTTTCTGGTGGGAATTCTGTAGTTCAGATGACTTTCGCGCACGCCTGGGCATTGGGATTCTTTACCAGTTTCTCTGGCATTGGGGCAGTTTGTGCTCACAGCTGTGATGGCCGAGTGGTTAAGGCATTGGAGATGAAATCCAATAGGGTTCCCCTCGCAGGTTCAAATCCTACTCACAGCGAGGTCTGTGTTTTAGTGATCCCTCACCCAGGCAATACCTCTGTACAACCCCTGAGACACTCTCAATTCTCTCCCCACCCCATATGGAAATCCTGTTCTGCTCCTTTTATCGAGATGCCTGCAGGACACCCCTCACGCACTGTGTCCCTGAGGGGGTCAGTGCAAACTCTCGGCACCTGAAGCCTCTGCCCACTCCACCTGGTACCCCCCATAGATCAGCCACCAGCCCTGGTTCTGCTCCTCTCTCTAGGGTAGGAAAGGGCCAAGTCAGCGACTCCATGCAGGGCTACGGGAACTGCCAGAACCAACAGAGAAAAAATAGGTGCTCAGCGCCACTGGCAGCCAGCTCCCCGCCCCCTGCCACTACAGGCCTTGCTGACAAGCTCCTCCTCTTCCCCTTCAGCACCTCCACCTGCCAGTGATCAGCTTGTTCAGTGGGGGTGCAGGAAGGCGCTGGGTGGGGGAAGAGGGAAGGAGTAGGGGACAGGGAGAGGTGGAGGAGGGAGAGGAATGGGGCAGGAAGGTGCAAGCCGGGAAGAGATGGGACAGGGTGAGGGCTTGGGAGAAAAGGTAGAGTGGGGGCAGGGCCTGAGGAAGGAAGGGGATTTGTCACAGGCCCCTCTGGGGGCCGGCCCTGAAGGGGCTTGCCCAGCTAACACAGTGACAATACAACTGACCAACATTGCGGGAGACTAGAGGAGATCCGCACTCACACACTGATGCCAGGGTGTTTCAGCAGGGCTCAGTAACTTTATGGTTCTCATGGAGAGTGGATTGCAGGGCGCTCCACCTACAGAGCCCAGGTGCTCCATGTGCCTTGCCAGTGTGGACACCTCAGGAGTTAGGGCGCCGGGGCTGCTTTAATGCGCTCTAACTTGCAGAAGTGTCGCCAAACCCCTGAACTATGTCACTTATTAGCGGCTTGCGCGTATGTAATAAATACAATGGTATTTAATGGTCAGAAATTGCACCAGCAGAGAAAGTATATTGAAACCTAAAGTAAGAGTTTAAATTATCTCCATGTCCCACGTCACTAAAATGAATCCAGCCCACAGGGCACGTGGGCGAAAGTATCGGTGTCAGGATGCTACATTGTTGTGCTTTGATAAATGAAGCTGCAAAATAAATGATGTTTAAATGACTCACTCTATTTTTACAATTCGGTGTTAGAGGTAATAGATGCAGATGTACACCAGGCAGGGTTGTTTGGAGGACAGAAGCCAGCGTAAACATCCCACCACTGTCAAGTTTGAGCCAATTAGGACAAGTCAGCAAGTAAGAGGTAACCTCAGGTCTCAATGCTGCTACAGGTAGCAAGTCCTGCTGAGGAGCAGTTTCTGCTTTTCACTGCAGCTCACACTCCCCGGCTCTTTTGGGCTCCTGCTCTCTCATAGCTCTGCCTCTGGCCCAGCAGGCAGGTCAGCTCCATGGAGGATGGGACCCCTGGCCTGGTGACTCCCCTCATTACACTGCCTGGCCTGTCAGTGCGGCTAACTTGGAGCTTTGGCCTCTCCCCCGGCGTGCCTGGGGATGTCAGTCTCCAGGGTCCTGATTTCCAGTGGCCTTCCCCCTTCTACTGGACTAGGAACTAGCCAACCAAAACCCCACTAGCTTTAGTAAGGGCCAGCAGTCCTTTACATGAGCCGGCCCCATGAGGGTCACTGAT